>NC_063050.1:53555441-53855441 GCF_018812025.1 Megalobrama amblycephala
AACAAGATATAAGTGTGTTTTGTCTTACTGCTCTGACAGATATAAATTTGTTTTTAAGCTGTTTATACACTACCTTTCAAAAGTTTGGGTCAGTAAGATTATTACTTAAGCTTAATACTTCTATTCAGCAAGGATATATTACATTTATTAAAAGTGACAGTAAACACATTTATAATGTTACAAAAATGATTAGTATTTCAAATAAATACCCTAAACTTTAAATGGTACATATTTTTTTATTGATTGTGTACACAAACACAAAATACACTTACTGTTTACTGAAACAATCTATGAAAACAAGTCTTGATATATTATGCAGTGTTACTTTGAGCAAATTTATGTTTCAAGGAAATTCAAATACCCTTATGTTGGCCACACACTTGAAGGTTTTAAGCTAGATTTTGGACCCCCCAATAATGGATGGTGGCTTGATTCAAGGCTTTTTGTCGAAAAAATCCTCAATTATGTGGTGTCATTACGATTATTGTACTGCTTCCAGTCGAATCGGTACCTCCCCAATCCCAAATTGTAAATCTGTGTATCAGGTTGCCTCCGATGGGATACCCATTATAGCCAATGAGAGCGAGCGAGCTTCACCAACTGGATGTTGTGTGCTTTTATATCTGAAACATGGCAGCCACAAACATGTCACGAAAGTGGAGTCTAAGGGTGTTTTCACACCTGAGCGTTTGTTTTGGAAACCTGGTTCTTTTTTCTTTAGCGTTGTTTTGGAAACCTTTTCTCCCTTGGCTCGGTTCGTTTAGGCATATGTGAACAAGGCAATCACGCTCAGACTCGCACTAAAACATTTGCTCCGAGATCACCTGAACGAGGCAGTTCGCTTGTGGTGTGAAAGCAGTCCGACCCAAAGGACCAACGAACCAAGCAATATCATATTTCATAAGGGAAAATGTGTATAAAATGCAGCAGTGTTTTATTTTGTGAGTGAGCACATCAGAGTGCCTGTTCATCTTAAAACGTTGTGTAATCGCGCTTCGCTGTGCAAAAATGCTGTCCCGACAAAGCCTTGTGAAAGCAAACTGATCCAAGAAGAAAATGCAACATTGTAACAAATTAAGTCCCTGTTTCAGAACAATGCAATCGATCTACAGGTGTGAAAACACCCTAACATCATGTAACGTCTGCATGCATTAGCGTTGGCCAGTTTGCTGCTAGAAATAAATTAATTTCCAACTCATCGCCATCTTGTGCCACAAAGTGTATATGCCACCTCTATATTTAAAGTCACTTTGATCATGCAAGTTTCTGTGAGATCTCAAATTGCCACTGTGAAATCATTACTACAATCAGCATGTTTATGGCTTTGTGGTCTGGCTGAATCATCTAGTGTGTGTGTTCTGGAGGATTGTAATGTTAAAAAATCGGTTAAAAATGTCTTTATGTTTGTGGTCTCCCATGGTTTTAAAACCAGTTAAGATTTAAACACGACATGATCCATAATATAATGATATTTTTAGTGATCTTTCTAAATGCTTTGTTAGCATGTTGCTAATGTACTGTTAAATGTGGTTAAAGTTACCATCGTTTCTTACTGAATTCACGGAGACAAGAGCCGTCGCTATTTTCATTTTTAAACACTTGCAGTCTGTATAATTCATAAACACAACTTCATTCTTTATAAATCTCTCCAACAGTGTAGCATTAGCCGTTAGCCACGGAGCATAGCCTCAAACTCATTCAGAATCAAATGTAAACATCCAAATAAATGCAATACTCACATAATCCGATGTATGCATGCAGCATGCATGACAAACACTCTGTAAAGATCCATTTTGAGGGTTATATAAGCTGTGTGAACTTTGTTAATGCTGTTAAAGGCAAGCGCGAGCTCCGTGGGTGGGGAGTGCGAGCATTTAAAGGAGCCGCAGCCTAAATCGGCTCATATTTAATGATGCCCCAAAATAGGCAGTTAAAAAAATTTATTAAAAAAAATCTATGGGGTATTTTGAGCTGAAACTTCACAGACACATTCAGGGGACACCTATTCGATCTTTTAAAAAGACGTTCTACGGCACCTTTAAAAATCGTCTAATGTGTCCCATGCCTTACTGGAAAAGAATTCAAACATATTTGCTAAAAGTATAATTTTATTAGCTTTTTTTCTCAGTTTGTTGACACAGATTGCACATTTCACCTCTACAAACAGCCTCCATTTAAACACATGTGGGTTTTCAAGTTTTATGAGGACATTTCATAGACATAATGATATTTATAATGTACAAACTGTATATTCTAGCACCTAACCCTAAAACTACCCATCACAGAAATCTTTCTGCATTGTACATTCTAAAAAAAAAACATCACTTAGTATGATTTATAAGCTGTTTTCCTCACAAGGACCAATAAATGGACAAGGATTTGCCATCTTTGTTGCAAAAAGTGAGTGAGAGAGAAAGAGAGAGAGAGAGAGAGAGAGAGAGAGAGAGAGAGAGAGAGTGTTTGGGAATTTAAAAATACTAGAACCTGTAGTGGTTTCTAGAAATACCCAAGAATGTTCCGGCAACATTGCTGGAAACCACTACAGGTACAGTAGTAGTATTTTTAAATAAACTACTGTATACACTATTACAATCTCTGCCTAAAGGAACAGCATATCTATTTACAAATCCTCAACGGCCATCATTTACTCGTGGAAATACACCCACACACCTGCTGAAGTTTCATGTCCTGAATAATGCCTCGTGCCAGAAATCTATATGTGTTTTGCTGTTGTTTTGGCCTTCCTAATATAAATCCCATTCAGTTACATCAATTATGAAGCTTTGGATAAATATTTTAATGGCGAATCTCATTTCAAATGTCTTATGCGTGATCACAAGAGGAATGGGCCCGCAGCGTTTTGCGTTAATGATTTACAGACATGCTTTCTTTGACCCTGTGTTATATTCAATCTGAGCGGTGAATGTCAGACAGATGAGACATGTAGGCACGCATTAAGATCATGACCTTTAACGGATCTAAAATAGGAGGCTTGTATGCTCGTACTATGTTTTACTCGAACATAATGGGAGATTATATTTATACACTATAGTATATGGCATGTACTGTACAGTGGACGCTTAACTCACACTTACAATGTCTGAATGACACTGCATTAGATAACAAAATATCAAACCAAGTGACATTCATCTTACACTTCAAAATGTTAAACATTTCAAAATGTCTTGAAGATGACATTATCACTGTTATATCTAACAATAACCAGATCTGAACAAGTTCCATTGAAAAAAAAAATAGTTCTTGAACATTTGTATTCTCCCACCAATGAAGAAAGAATGCCAAACTATATGTACATTTCAAGGGCCAGATTTACTAAACAGGGCAAAAAATCGCTTATATTATAGACCATCATAGGACGGAAATTGCCAGATATAAAATCAGAATTGTGCGTTATAACGTCCGAAATGTGGGATATAAACTCGCAATTGTGTGTTACAAATTTTAACAGTTTTTTTTTCTCAGAATTGCGAATTTATATATGACAATTCTGACTTTATAACTCGCAATTCTGAATTTTTTCTCAGTATTGTGAGCTTCTATCTCACCATTCTGACGTTATACCATGCATTTGTGAGTTATAAAGTCAGAATTGTGAGATATAAACTCGCAATTTCGAGAAAAAAGTCAGAATTACGAGTTATAAAGTTAGAATTGTCATATATAAATTCGCAATTCTGAGAAAAAACTGTCCTTTTTTATTTTTTATTTAATGGCGGAAACAAGCTTCCATAGTTATCTGCTTCTGAGATCATCATCATAAATAAAGACATGAACCTCAGCCAAACCTCCCATGCCTTCAAGTCCAAAGGCTATACAAGAATACAAAGTGAAAAGGACACGTTTGCGTCGCTAAGGTTCTCCAGACGCCCAAAGTCATTGAGCTGTTTCCAGCTGTGAAGACGCCATCTGCTCCCCTCTCGTTCATTTTAATTAGCAGCAGTCGTATTTTTATTGCCGTGTTTCTGCCTCTTCATTGAGCCTCAACATGTGGGGTTACGACAAACAGGTCTTACAAATGGTAAACCCTCTAGACAAATACAGATTAACATTTCGCCATGTTTGTAATATCTTGTTTTTGTTTCTGTGTGGGAAAAGCTTGAAAAATTCATGATGGTGTGCTGTCAGGCTTGTAGGAATAAGTCTGTCTGAGGAATACTGCAGGAACTCTCAGACCTGCCTGTTTTTCACAGTAAAACACTTTCTGAATGTACAAGGTACCTCACAAGATACCCGAATGACACCAAAAGCAAAATGTAATTAGTTCTGTAATAGAGACTGTGTGTTTTAATGGCGGATTTTGCTCTTGTCAAATGAAAGAATAAGTCTTATAATCCAGCTGAACACTAAGCAGCTTGGAATTATTGCTAATTATGTCCTCAATATATATATATATATATATATATATATATGTTTTCAAAAAAGGTAATCCTTATTGCTCTTCTAATAAAAAGAGAGAAATTTGCAAATAGATATAATTGGTTTATTGGTTTAATTATTTTCATTTAGAAATGGTGGAAGTTTTGAAGGTCTCAAAATGTCTTAAAGTGTGAATCTCAAGAAAAAAACTGTCCAGATCATATTTCACCAATAAATAAACACATTTTCAAAAAACATATTTATTTCCCAAATTAATTTTTAATTATGTAATTCATATTCTTAAAACAGTTAAAGGTACAGTTACACACACACACACACACACACACACACACAGATATTATATATATATATGTATTATGTATAATATATATACAGACACACTCTTCCATAATTGTCATGAAAATAAAGCCAAATGAAGCATAAAATACACCTAAACATATATAAAACATAAATCTTTATGATCCTTATGATAGGCCTCTTCTTTCTTTCTTTCTTTCTTTCTTTCTTTCTTTCTTTCTACGCAGATACAGTATGTTCTTGACATGTTTGATGAGATTCTTTCATGTGTTGCTTGCACGTTAACTTTTAACTTTCTGAAAGAGGTCTTAACCTGGGCACAAGTCTAAATAATCAACTTAAGCAACAAGCAACTTGGCCATAAAATCATTGTGTTGGCTGGTATCTGCTCCCAGATTTCCATGGTTCTTTTGTCTGTATAACAGGGCAGCATCTGAAAGCCTCCCGTCCCTCAAGAGGCGTCCGTCTGTGGTCTGGTCCACTTTCTGTGTTCATCTGATAACCAAGACAGAAGCCGCGCCAGCATTCTCCCTGTGGCTACCGCTCTGTCGTGAGTCGAGCCGGTCTGGGCTCCCAAAACGCAGGAAGAAAGCCAGTCCACTCGAGTCCAGCGACGGCCCGCGGCCAAGGTGCAGCTTATCATTGCAGCAAGATTCAGGCCTGGGAGTCTGCGGCCCCTCACTGGCCTTCCCATCGTTTCAGCCTCTGAAGTCCCACAGACAGCATGACAAATACGGCCTGTCAGTCAAGAACCTCTTTATCTAGAGCCAGGCATTGGAAATTGGAGAAATGAAAGCATGAGGGACTGTAGAAGTGCTAAAGCGCGGCTGACCTAACTGCACGAACCAGTGTTGGGTAACCAGTCTCATTTTCTCAATCTGGCACCCTTGTAATCTGATTGCTTGTCCGTTAGTAAGAGCACACAGGTGTTTATCAGTCCATCTGGAAACAAAAACCGTGATTACAAGCTACTGGGCTGATAAAACGAGTGCCTTCGAGGGACAAATAACCACTCAGTTTGCCAATGTTTGCCATGTAAGTGGCATTGAATATTCAGAAAATGTTCATATAGTAGTGAGCTAGTGAGATAAAACTAGTGAGCTACCTTCTAAGAAACCTGGTTTTGGTGAAAGAACAAGACAATATAACAAGAGAATACACTAGCAGAATGCAGTGTGATCCGCTCAAGCAGACAAGCCAAAAGAAATTAATTTATCCATTAGGGGTTTAACGGTACTATACACGATACTGTATTCGTCCTGAACGTCACAGTATGGACGTCATGGTTCAGTGAATGCAGTCAGACGACGAATACAGTCGGTCACAGGTGATCTACACTCCAGTCCAGAAGGGGGCGTGTGCGGTAATGCAATGCTTTTGCTACCCACCACAACAGGAAAAAGTGGAGAAGAAGAAGAACAGACGATCTATGTATAGTTATGTTTACGTGTAATCTCTCAACCAGCGTTTCAACCGCGGAAAGACGCCAATAAAACAGCTTGAGAATAATATCTCACATAGCATTACATTTACCTCAGGCAAGTCATTTAGTGTCCGCAGCATGTTAGTTCACTAGAGAAATGAACTCTAGATTGGAGCATTTCACTAAATATATACACTATACTAGCTTATATATTCATTATATTTACTTCACCTGTTAGTAATTTCTTAATTATTTAGTATGTTTAAATAAATTTAGCATGAAAACACGTTATGACAGTAACTGTGTAAATCATCATATTTCAAAATATACCAAACCCATACAGAACTGTGACTTAAATACGGAGATACGTACCGAACCATCATGTTTGTGTACTCTTACACCCTATTATGCACATCCATCCATCCATCCATAATATACATTTTTTATTATTTAAAAAAAAAAAGTTTTGCATAGGTGTAATTTCGCAATGAACTAAAAAAAGCCAAGTTCTGTAGAAAGTATCAGAGGGTTACAGGGAACCGCATGAAGGTGGCACGCACAAGGTAGCATTAAATATTAATGAAATAAAATGACAGTCTGCAGTGATTAGACGTAATTCAATTCTCATTATGTGAACAGTGAGATCCCAGGTTTCAGTCTTACTAAGAGTGTCACCCTAATTGAGAAGCACACTGTGTCTGACCAAGATAAATACTGCTCTGATTGCAAATATAAATTATATCATCTGATATGAAGCTTCCCCTTAAATATATTCACGCACTAGCTTGCAGCACCTTAACTAATTCAAATTGTGCATGTGAAAGTACTATATGTCCTAGCATGCCAAACTTCAGTTTCAAAGTAGCTTTCTGAACACTGGCAAGAGTCTTCCAGCACGGAGTCGAGGGTAACACAGTGCTCGAGGCTTTGCTGCTCTGGCAGTAGTTGTTTTCTGGGCAGGAGAAAGTCATGTAACTGAATCCAGAACAGTCCGCATTCCCAGATTTTCTTCTGGGAATGACAGAGCATGCTGCCATGCATTAAAATCAACAAAAAGTTTGTTTCCAAGTGAAACAGTAGCCTCCCAAAACTCTTGATAAATGTCCTTCACACCAGTTATCACTCGCTAGAACTCGCCAATCTTTCAGAATGAGGCTAATTGATCGTGAATTATGACTCTATGCATACTCCTACTGAGAATTAAACGATCGATAAGCTCTCTGGTAATACGAAGACATTGAGTATAACATTCCCATTCTTTATGAACAGCACTGTGCATTGGGGTGAAGAAAGAAGATATTGCATTGATTTGAAGGCTGCATATTAACAACACACTCACATTAAGGCTTTTTTTTTTTTTTTTTTTTTTTAAATGTCAACATTATGGTAGAGAGTTTTGTATTGGCAAAATGTAAAACAAATAAATAAATAAATAAATTCAATGCACATTGGTGTCTTTTTTGGCCATATAATAAAAGCAACTGAGTCTTTCATTACAGCGATCTTACCATGGTTAAAGGGGTTTTAGGCATTCTGCTTGGTGTTGTGCTTAACAACATCCCTTTATGACCTATTATGCCCCTTTTTACAAGATGTAATATAAGTCTCACGTGTCCCCAGAATATGTCTGTGAAGTTTCAGCTCAAAATAACTCACAGATCATTTGTTATACCATGCTGTAAATGCCCCTTCTGAGTGGAAGCATGTGTGTATCTTTAAATGCAAATGAGCTGATGCTCCCCACCCCTTTCCAGAAGAGGGCGGAGCCTTTATAGCTTGTGCCTCAAACACCAAAAACACAGTCGGTTATGTCTGTGAACTATGAAAGAAATCGCATGTGTGTATTAGATCTGTGTATTAAAGTGACAGCAGCATAACTGCATGACTCACTGCTCTTGACTGAATAACTTTAGTAGCTTTAATAAGGATTCATTTCTTGAATGCTGCTGTTAACCCTTAAATGCATGACTGTTTCGCCAATCATTCTTACATATTCGGGTCTTTATCGACCCGGATCTATATCTAACACGGAAGGATCTCTACCTGTCGTGATAATATAAAACTCCTCTGATATTAGAGTAACAATTACAGAAGAATAAAATAAATCGTATTTTGTTACCTTTTGGAGCTTGAAAGGGCTCAGTTTGAGCAGATATTTTATGCCATCATCACTGTCCTCGTCAGAGCTCATTTGCCAGTAAATTCAGCAAATAATGGGCTAGTTTTATGTTTGAGGTCATGAATATGAGCCCATTGGCGATCTCAAACATATTCTCAGAACAATATAATTTTCAACATCTTCAAAATCAATATTTCGATCGTTAACAGCTTCAACAGATCCATCCAGTGACAGTTACAGTCATATTTGATTGCGTTCAGTACTTGCTCTGCACTAAATCGCTGAGCCATTTCATGTTTCTCTTATTATTTCGTTTTCTGTCTAAATGAGCCGTCACTTGATCACTGTGTATCAGACATTGCCACCTAGTGGAATAAAGGTGAATTGCACTTATTCTATCATCTAAGATTCAATTATTGTTGTGCAGAAAAAATATATGTACACTCATACACACCTCGGGTCGTTTGCGACCCTATACAATTTTTACAAAAAATGAATACAAAAATAGGCATTCTTTTATAATTTTATGATTTTTTTCTTGTTATATTCTTTATAATGAATTGATTGAGGAATACCAAGAAGGCTGATGTCTAACTTTAAAAAATGAACGAGGAGGAGAGTAGTGAATGACGTCCCGGGTCACTAAAGACCCGAGGTATGCATTTAAGAGTTCAATTCTCTGGCAAGGAGATAAACATGGCGGACTGTGTACAGCTCACTCTGGGGAGGAGCTAAGATATTGAGGCAGAATCTGTTGCCAGTAGTGGGCGGGGCTTGTTCAACTGTGACATGACAGTGAAGCACATTCCTGAAAGACTCATTCTGAGACACTGTTTCTGATTTACAGGGAAAATAACAAACTGAGTAAATAGATCTTTACCATAGTAGGGTAGTTGTGTACACAATGAGACATAATTATGTTCAAAAACAATGTAAAAGTGAATTTTGCATAATAGGACTCCATTAAACATGGTAAAATCACAGTAAAACATGACCATATTGCTTTATTAATCAAGACTTTTACGAAGATTAAAGTGTGCACAGCTTTCCTAACTCCACTCTACAATCTCTCTCTAACCTGCGGTGATTTTCTTTGCTCATTTTAAAAGCTTTAAATAATTGACCTTGAGAAATTAATTACTTGTGTGCTCTGCTGCGTTCCCCCAGTCCTGACAGAGGAGAATTAATGGAGGCAGTGGCATTTTTCATCCTTTATCAGGCTTCATTTTTCAGGTAGATGTGGCCACCGTATGTGTCATGGCACTTAGTATGAAGGAAGCCCGAGATTTCAGCTTTCACATTATGAGAATTAAATTATATCTAATCACTGCAGACGGTCATTTTATTTCATTATTATTTAAGACCACCTTCACGTGGTTCCCTCTGAGGGTTTCTGCAGAGTTTGGCTTTCTTTAATATTCAAGGCTAAATTGCATATGCAAAATGAATGCATGGCTTTTTCACCACAGAGGCCACCGATTGTGGTAAAATTACATAAATCCATGTAAGAGTGCTGTAATTCACCAAGACTGCAGTGTATTTCAATATGAATTCAATTTTGTTGAAGCACATTTCAATAGTGTCTTTCTTCAAACATGAAGGATCTGATCTGAAGACGATCTCTGAAAGGCAGACAGAAAACTGAGACTGAAAGAAAATCGCCTTTTTATTACTTGTACTAATACTTTGGTTTGAAACAGAAATGTTTGGGTGGTTCTTTTTTAATTCTTATTTATTTGACTTCCTATAATGCACAAAAAAAGTACACTGCAAAAAATGCTGTTCTTACTTAGAGTTTTTGTTTTGTTTCTAGTCAAAATATCTTAAAGTTCTTAAATCAAGAAGCATTTTCTTGACAAGTACAAATTATTTTCTTGTTTTCAGGAAAAATAAGTCAAAATTAAGTAAGTTTTTCCTTAAAACAAGCAAAATAATCTGCCAATGGGGTAAGCAAAATAATCTCATTTCAAACCAAGAATAAGATATATAATCTTGTTTTCAGTTTGGACTAAGATTATTTTGCTTACCCCATTGGCAGATTATTTTGTTTTAAGGAAAAACGTGCTTAATTTTGATTTATTTTTCCTGAAAACAAGAAAATTATTTGTTCTTGTCAAGAAAATGCTTCTTGATTTAAGAACTTTAAGATATTTTGACTAAAAACAAGACAAAAATTCTAAGTAAGAACAGCATTTTTGCAGTGTAAATCCAACAACTACTTTTGAAGTTTTTGAAGTTGTAAATAAATACTATTAAAGTATATTTTACAAGAAAACGATTTCAGTCTCTCTACTTCAAAATGTCACATTTAATTCAATGTGTTGCTTGCCGTTTCTTTACAATTATTTGTGAAATTTACTAGCAATGTGTGAGTGAAATTGAGTTACACCCATTTTTTGACATCTACCGAACTGCTACAATGAATGTTTCACAGACCACAGTTTGAGGAGAACTGCTGTAATAAATAGAGAGTTTCTAAGAGATTTTCAGCATTTTGTCACCATAATCCACCACCATCATCATTTTAATAGCATATGCAGTGATAGGCTTAAGTGATCGCACGTATTGCCCTTCCATTCCAAATGGTCAACAGTTTCTGACAGATATTTCAAAGCTGTGGTTAAGAAAGCTCGCTGTGGTAAGTAGTAAGTCACTTAGCAGACACTCTTATCTAAATTGACTCGCACTTACACTTACTACAGAGCACAACAGCCCTGTTGTGGGGGGGATGCAACACGGTTTCCACCAAAATATTCAACTGCTTTTAACATTGATAACAGTCAGAAATGTTTCTTGAGCAGCAAATCAGCATATTAGAATGATTTCTGAAGGATCATGTGACACAGAAGACTGGAATAATCATGCTGAAAATGCTCAGCTTTGATCACAGAAATAAATCAAAGTGTATAATATTATATACACATAGAAAACAGCTGTTTCAAATTGTATTTCACAATATTACTATATTTTTTTCTGAATGAATGCAACCTTTTTGAGCATAAAACACTTCTCTCAAAAATCTTACCTAACCTAAACTTTTGAATGGTAGTGTACATATCTGAATATTTTATAATAAACTTAAAATATATTTTGTTATGTACTGTGAAAATTTGAGTATGATCAAAGTCTTACCTTGCAGGAACCAGAGGTAAAGAGTCTTGATCAACAATAATGATAATTCATGGGTCATTTGAGCTCTAGCCATCTATAGCCACAGCAAATCTTTAATAGCTGTTTCCATCCAAAGTTGTGAATTTAACTTATGCACAGAAATTGGGATATTGCATAAAACATTTGCGAATAAAGTAGTGTTTCCAACCCATGTGTTCAAGAGAACAAAATCTCGTCACTTCCTGGGAAATTGGCGCAAAATATCTGTTATAAAAATGGAATCGAGGAAGAAATTGTGGCTCTTTTTTCCTCCATCATAAATGTCTCAGAGCGCACAGATTAAACGCAAAAAATGCTGTTATCTTGCGCTCGGATGCTGGTGTTTGGAAAAATAATTGTGTGAGACGCTTCTGGGAGGGAATTAAACCAAATCATTCTGATGACAGATTTTGGCTCAGGTGTTTCAGAATGACTAAAGATTTGATGTTTGAGATGCTATGATGTGATTGGTCTGCTGGTTAGTCCAGTTGTCCAATCACATCCACTGTTGAGGTTTTTGCACATCAAGGTATTTATTTGATAAATGTGTTTCCATCATAGATGAACTATGATGGAAACACATTTATCAAATAATAATTGTCTTCTTACAAAAAAAAGTGTATCCACAATTGAGTGTATGCCATCCAGCATTTTTTTTATGCGATATCCAAAAAATGCTAATAAAATAGGTGGATGGAAACATAACTAATGTTTCCTCATTGTACACAGTTTAATTCTTTTCCGCTTTTTCCATGAATTTCAACAAGCATCTTTTTTTATCATTTCTTCTATTTCAGTAATTACTTGTACGGAACAAACTGGTGTTTTGTTTAATTCATAAGTGAGCTGCAATGAGCTGCATGTCAGAGCTGACAGCATGCAATGCTTGATCGTGCAAGCAAACCAGCACTAATTTAAACTCTATGGAGATCTCATGCAGTGCTCATAGTGAAAACAGGCAAACTTATATGAAGAATAAATACGATTCAGTCACGGGCGATATGTCAAAGCTGTCAACATGAAGAAAATGTCAAACTGTTTGGACAAAAACCTCTACAATACATTACATTCCACTATCAATCAAAAGGGAGTCAATTAATGTCTATCAAAACCGCGGCATTCCAAAATAGGCTAGATGCAGAGTGGCTCCAAACCGGAAAACAACATTCCAGGGAAATGATGTTAATTGAGTGAAAATGAATCTCCTATCAGCTCAGTTTTCAAAGCTGAAGTAGCTGCTCTGATGTTAATAGTCAGTTTGAAGGCCTGCGCTGCAGTAGCACATACTGTTATTATAAAAGAACGCTGGTGTCAGATTTTAGCCTGAACAGATTTCAAATACACTGACAAAGTGAGTCATTTTACTTTGAGCATGCAATTATACAGTGTGTACAGGCTATTGTTGTGTCTATAGAGATAAAATAGGAAATTTAAAATAAAAAAAAAAAATCATATTGCACACAAAAAAAGGTCACAAATGACTATTTAAATGCTAAATGTAATCGGCTTTCTCATACTGAATTATAATTCAGTATACAAATGTAGAAAATCTGAAATGTAATTAATTATAAATTAAAAAAAAAAAAAATTGCATATGTGACCCTGGACCACAAAATCATTTATAAGTAGTAGGCTACAGGTATATTTGTAGCAATAGCCAACAATACATTGTATGGGATAAAATTATCGATTTTTCTTTTATGCCAAAAATCATTAGGATATTACATAAAGATCATGTTCCATGAAAATATTTTGCAAATTTCCTACCGTAAATATATCAAACATTTATTTTTGTGAGTGGATATTCATTGCCCTATCCTAACAAACCATACATCATTGGAAAGCTTATTTATTCAGCTTTCAGATTATGTATAAATCTCAATTTCCAAAAAAAATGACCCTTATGACTGGTTTTGTGGTCCAGGGTCACATATAGTGAATAAATATTTTTAGTGCTGTCAAAATCAATGCGTTAACGCATGCGATTATTATTATTATTATTAAAAATATTTAACGCAGCATCCGTTTTTTTGACAGCAGCCTAATAAACCTGCTACAGTCTGCCATTAATGTTAATCAAAGAACAAAAGAAAAAGAAAATTACTGACTGCTCTTAATTGAATAACATTTGTAGCTGTAATAAAAAAAAAATCATAAAAATGTATCTATATTTTAGGCTACATTCACACTGCAGGTACATTTTTTTTTTTTGACCACATGTGACTCATCTATTTTCCCCATGACAGTGTTAACAGTACAACCCACATGGAATATCATCTTTTCAATTCGGATTTGTGCCATCTACCACATGTAGTACCAAATCCAGTACAGATGTTTTGTAATGCGACCGCAGTCTGAACAGTCAAATCGGGATCAACATTTGTCGCGATTCTTTCCACATGGCAGTCGGTATCAAAAGGTAGTCAGTAGAAGGGCAGAGATGTGTCAGAACACGTAATCACTTACTTTAAAGGTGATAGAGAGGATCTTTTCGTCTACTGAGAGTCCAAAGACTGTTACTGAGTTTTTGAAATGAGCGCATGCGTAAGAACAGCCCCCCTCCTTCACAGCTCATTTCAAAGGAACGCCTCCCAAAACTCGTGCACGAGTATTGGAACATGAGTGTTTACCACCGGCATTCGCTGTGTCGTGTTTTTTGGATTCATTATGTCAGACTCACCACAGGTAACTCATAATCTGCAGTCGTTATTCCTGCCTCCTGACAAAGATATTGCATGCAGCGCCTGTGGAGTGTGGAAAGTTACTGGAGCGTGCAGCCGCACTCGTCTCTCACAAGGAACGTCATGGCAGTGATTGACAAGCCAGAGGGCCAAACGATTGGCTGATGTTTTTAAGGCCCTACCTCGTGCACAGATGATGTATATTAATATTATTACTTTCAGTGCACCTAATATATAGTCTTTTATCAGTTAGTAAAGACAATTAAAAGTAATATTGCAAAAATGTATAAAACAAAACATCCTCTTTAGCACCTTTAATGCCCTCTGTGTTTACTTCCGTATGACTGTGTGTGTTGCCAAGTCCGTGATTTTACGGCGGAATTGGGTTACTTTTTCACTGTTGCCATGCGTTGTTTTGCAACTCCGTAGGTTGAAGCGACCGCACTAACGTGATATTAAACCCCCAGAACATGTTTTTAACAGGATATCCCAAGGAACGCGATTGGGCTAGTTTTAAGAAACAATTGAGTGGATTTTGTGGTAAAAACCTGGCAACCTCATTTGTATTGTTTGTGCATACAGGTCAGTTCAGATCTGTTCACACTGGAAAGATCTGAGCAAAAATCAGAATTGAGCGTTAAGGCTCAGTGTGAACTTAGCCTAAATTATGCAGTGAAGACTGTGAAGTGTTTGACAACTGCTTTGATTCTGTATGTTTCCTACCTGTAAGATCAAATATTTAAAATATACTGTCTTTATGTTGTTTCTACATTAATTTGGAGATTAAATGTGAAATTATTACAATATAAAAATATATTAAAAACTTTTATGTTAGGTGCAATTAATTGCGATAAATTAGAGAAAAATGGTGCGATTAGTTTTTAATCGCTCGACAGCACTAACATTTTCATATAAATAAATAATAAATTATTATTATTATTATTGTTTAATAATGTTTAATGATATTAATATCAAATGAATAAATAAATAAATAATGTTCATTGCTGCTTGGAGTCTAAAAATGTAAGCAATGTAATTGACTGATTGATTGATTGATTGATTGATTGATTGATTGATTGATTGATTGACGTGAACCAGACTTTATGACTGCATTGTGACATAAAAACACAAGCTCATCAGATAGCTAATATGTACTGGGTTCATTCCTAGTAATCTCTCCATCTTCATAGCTGATTTTTAAAGACAGACAATCTTCTGCTGAATTGACAATGGGATTTCCACAGGTTCATTTGTACAAATAAATAGAATTATATAAATCCAGAACTAATCAGCCCCCATAATACAAATGTCAGTCAGACTGTATAAGCCACACGGCTGGGCTAATCCATCCGCTTTATCCTCTTTACAGACTCGGAAACCTCTCAGCAGTGAATAAAACAGATATTGACCAGGATCTAGTGCTGTTGTTGGATCAACTCCTTCTGGCAAACTCTGATAGGTCATGTCAATGCTCAGCACATTTGTATTAAACGCAGTCAATTCCCTGCAGATGGCTCCATAATCACATCTGGAAGTCTTGCGGAGGAGGCGCTAATCCTACAGCGCTTTCTGAAAAGGTGTCCCAGACAGATTTACATTTTAGAAAAAAAGAGATATCCGAATGTCCATGTTATTGTCACTCTACTATGTGAGGAAACGCCTGGAGCTCGACACACTGTGCAGCCTCTGGTAACAGAAAAATAATATTACACTGATCTTAATGCAAGATGGAGATTCAAAGAAAGGGCTCCAACAGAAAGCGCACCAAAGTTATTACATCCCAGAGGCAGATATAAGGAAAAATGAAATGTATTTCGGTGAATGACAGCATACGAACATGGTGTTAATCAACTCAACATTCTTTTTAAAATTGCTTAGTGAAAATGTCAATACTAAGGGCTGTATGAACTTGACATTCACATAAAATATGAATTTGAACGTGAGTGGGTGGGAGAAAGTGGTTTAGTGGTAGCTTAAAAGTAATTCATTTGACGTCATCAGAAATCCTCTGTAAAAAAAAAAAAAAAAAAAAAAGGATTTCCCGCTAAATCTCAAATTAGTTAATGTAATGGGAAATAAACTCTTATATCAGCATCATATCTGCTGCCATTGACATCTGCTCATGGTTTAAGCTCCAGTCCGTAACTTTTTTTGGTTAAAAATGATCCAAAATCAATTTTTGAGCAAGTACATAACCAGCCAGTGTTCAAAACTATCTAATTATCTTGTTTCGATTCACAACGGTAAGCTTGTAATAATGTTTTATAATAAGAGCGACATGGTGGATTTCCGTTGGAAATTCGAGCATGCAGCAGTTCATCTGTGCGTCATTACGTCACGTCCGTAAACAGAAAGGAAGGAGTCCCGTCCAGGCTAGTCAGTTTTATCACATGAGGATGCTGCTGGTAGCGGCACATTTATAGCCTTTTCTCACAGCAGCTGAAATAATTAAATTTATCATTTTGATGGCGGATTGTAATCCAGAAAGCAGAAAAGCAAAAGATTTTGGACTGTGGAGTGGCTACAGAAATTGAAATCTACAGGTAACGCTAATATACACTAAATACACAGTCACGCAATGCTGATGTTGTTAACATTAACAATTTGAGAACAATATAACAGTAATAATAATTTACACGGTTTGGCATGATCCGAGCGACCGTTAGATTTAATCATCATTGGCAGTGTGATTTATTGTAGGCCTAATGCTTTTTTCCTCAGTTGCTCAGAACAAAAGTGGCAGAAATGTTACTTACTTGTTCAGATGATATTTTCCAGTGAAAATTCTTATATTAGTCATACTTTCAAGATGTAGAATCTGTGATTCTGAAGTTCAGTATCCACACCGGTGTAGTGACTGACAGCAAACATTAGATTCATCCGCGCTGACGAGCCGTGCCGAGGCACAACACACGTACAGATAACTGTTCCGCATATGACTGCAATTGCAGGTTTCAAACAGAGATGGCGACAAAGGGAAAAAAATCGCGGACTGCAGCTTTAAAGTAACATTTCAAAGATGATTGAGCAGGTAGAACAGCTTCAAACTACTATGGATATTTATACAAATTAGAGGCAAAAACTGCTGTTAAACCCTTTTACTAGAAAGAAAGAAAGAAAGAAAGAAAGAAAGAAAGAAAGAAAGAAAGAAAGAAAGTGCAGTTTTATATCAAAATTATTAATTTAAAATGCATTAAATGTTAAATAAAAATATGTATTTTGATTAATAAATGTTTAATATATTACACGCATTACTTATAAGTAAAATTAAATATAATATTACTAGGGCTGCAACAACTAATCGATAAAATCGATTATTATAGACAATGAAAATAATCGACAACGGATTATCAATTATCGATTAGTCGAGTCTGGGTGCTGTGCCCGGGAAACCATCAGCCATTCATGTCGCTTTACTGTAGTTAATAACCCATTTCTATGGACAAAACCCATTTGGACAGAGTGAGCTGCTCCGGTAAAGGTACATCCACACAAGGTTATCCATATTATCCGATACATAATTGCTTTATATTTATAAGCACTTCAAACAAAAGCATAAGCGTTTTTACCACGTCTTCCCCTCTCGTGCTTAGACAGGTGCGTGTGCTTTTTAATGTCTTTCACACGTTTTCCTTGTCGTACATCTTACATTTTATGGTTATATCCTTACCTGTAAATGTTAGAAAGTCCATTTTGCACATTCTAACAACATGCGTCTTGTTAAATGTCACTGACATCAATGAACAAGCTCCCGTGGGCGCATGCGTGTCAAACAGAAGGAGCGCAGTAGAAAAGGAGCACAATCATGCTGACTAAAATGCACGTTTTGCTAAAATATGTTTGTTAGAAATTAGGTTTAAAAATATACATGTAACACAAGAAATAATATTTATGAGAGCAGTAACAGTAAATGCACTATTGCTGGAATAGCCCATTAATGTAATAAAGCTAATTATCCGACAAGTGAATGTGTGTTCTTAATACCTCGTATAAGTTAACTTTTGTGCTTTTGTTTTTGTTTATTATCATTTTGAATTTAGTCGTTTCAATTTCTGCTTTAAATTAAGTTGATTTTAGGTTTAAAATGTAGACCAATCTTTGTATTTTAACCCTTTTTGCTTATGTGCAGCATAGCCTACATATTATGTGTTGTATTTTGTATTATTTGTTTTCATAGGCTTCATATTACACTTCGTTTTGGAGGACAGCATTGGGCAGAATGTAGAATAACACAAATTAATTTTTAATGTATAATAATTTCCATCTGTTTAATCAGAAAAAAATAATCGACAGATTAATCGATTATCAAAATAATTAGTTGCAGCCCTAAATATTACTTATATATATATATATATATAAAGTAATATAATTAGTATTTTATTAAGTTAAATATGATAGTAAAAATAAAATAATCTTAAAATATTATGACAATTGTACATTAGTACAATTTTTGTACTTTTTTTTTTCTTTCTTTTTTTTACCCAATTTATATTCACTATTTGGCAGAGGGGTTAGAAAATATTTAAATTTAAATATAAAAATATTAATATGAAAACATTTACATTTAAATTTAAATATACAAATATTAATATTTAAATATTTAAAATTCTCAGAAAAATATCTATCTTATGCTATTTTAGTTAGTCTATTAATGGTTAGATATGTTTTTTTGTTTGTTTGTTTTTTTCTTGGAAAACAAGAGAAAAACACTGATTGGGATTTTTTTTTTTTTTTTTTTTTTTCAGCATGCCACCAATCTCACAAGCTCTACTGTTTAGAACCTGTAAATAGAAAATATAAGAACGCAGAGTCGTCGTCTTCAGCGGTAAATGTAGGTAAAGCACTTAGCTCGGTGAACAGAGGCGCTCGCTTATCAACATTAAATGCCTGTAAAGTTCAGTAAAGATCAGCTCCTAAATGGTGCTCTGCTCTCGCTAATGGTCAATAAAGTCTGTTCATGTTGAGGAGATGACTGATATTATGCATGACATCATCCTCTTCAATCGCCACCACTTAGTGAACAATAATGCTATCAGACATTTGGCTTCAATGATATTTCAGCCGACAGCTCACAGCAGTGATGCATTCATTAGAAACAGTCAATGAAGTACATCTGCATGGATTTACAGTGCCATGAAGTTTAATACTAAATATAAAAGCTAAATATATAACTTCAGAAATGAGTTTTGTTTCTTAAAAAGAAAATCAGGATTTCTATGTTCAGATACACACCTATGCAGGATCGTAGAAGCCCACCAGGCAGTAAAATCTATGCTTTCGGCATCTACGCCATGCTCTCGGGGTCTTGGCTGACATTAGAGCTGCGGCGTGAAGCTGTTTTGAGTTGTGTCTGTTTGTTGGCAGATGCTAATGAGCTTTATAGAGGAGCTGTGACTGCAGGAGAGCTGTATGATCAGATACAGCCAGAAGGCAGTGAACAAAACCAATAACGTACATCCTCGCTGTCTCACATGCCCTTTGTCTCCGCAGCACATTTAACCGACTCGATACACTCGTCGCTCGCGCTTTAACAGATGTCAAATTAATGTAGTGCTCTTAATTCATTAGACAGTGTGACGGTTGAGTGTCTCTCTTTGTGAGATGCACAAAACCAAACAGAAATCACTGAATTGCAACGTCTGTGCTAAAGACATGAATGATACAGTACCTCAAATTGTGCAGCTTGATTTAAAGGGATAGTTCAACCTAAAATGAAAATTAAGTCATCATTTACTCACTCTGGTGTTGTTCTAATGCCTTATGCCCTTCTTTCTTTTATGGACCTCAAAAGGAGTTTTTTTTTTGGTCCTGCTCGCACTCATCCATATGATGGCAGTAAATACCGAACAGTATCAACAGTATTAAAAAAAAAAAAAAAAAAAGATACAAATATACTGTTCAACAGTGTTGGGGAAAGTAATGGATTACAATGTTGCGTTACTCCCTAAACAAGTAACTAATTGCGTTACTTAGTTACTTTATGAAATGTAATGCGTTACATTACTTTTGCGTTACTTTTTCTCATCTGAGCTGGGATTGCTTATTTGTTTTTTGATAACAACAAAATAAGTTCTATTTTTGGTTAATGTTAAAGGTGCCATCGAATTGAAAATTGAATTTACCTCGGCATAGTTAAATAACAAGAGTTCAGTACATGGAAATGACATACAGTGAGTCTCAAACTCCATTGTTTCCTCCTTCTTATATAAATCTCATTTGTTTAAAAGACCTCCGAAGAACAGGCGAATCTCAACATAACACTGACTGTTACGTAACAGTCGGGGTGTACGCCCCCAATATTTGCATATGCCAGCCCATGATCGAGGCATTACACAAGGGCAGCCAGTATTAACGTCTGGATGTGCACAGCTGAATCATCAGACTAGGTAAGCAAGCAAGGACAACAGCGAAAAATGGCAGATGGAGCAATAATAACTTACATGATCCATGATATCATGATATTTTTAGTGAGATTTGTAAATTGTCTTTCTAAATGTTTCGTTAGCTTGTTGCTAATGTACTGTTAAATGTGGTTAAAGGTACCATCGTTTCTTACTGTATTCACGGAGACAAGAGCCGTCGCTATTTTCATTTTTAAACACTTGCAGTCTGTATAATTCATAAACACAACTTCATTCTTTAGAATTTATTGTAGGCCTAATGCTTTTTTCCTCAGTTGCTCAGAACAAAAGTAACAGAAATGTTACTTACTTGTTCAGATGATATTTTCCAGTGAAAATTCTTATATTGGTCATAATTTCAAGATGTAGAATCTGTGATTCTGAAGTTCAGTATCCACAGCGGTGTAGTGACTGACAGCAAACATTAGATTACGTGATTAGACATGTTGCATGACGGACACTTTGTAAAGAACCATTTTGAGGGTTATATTAGCTGTGTGAACTGTGTTTATGCGCTGTTTAAGGCAAGCGTGAGCTCCGTGGGCGGGGAGCGTGAGCATTTAAAGGGGCCGCAGCCTAAATCGGCTCATATTTAATGATGCCCCAAAATAGGCAGTTAAAAAAATTAATTTAAAAAAATCTATGGGGTATTTTGAGCTGAAACTTCACAGACACATTCAGGGGACACCTTAGACTTATATTACATCTTTTAAAAAGACGTTCTACAGCACCTTTAAGTAGGGCTGGACGATATGGCCAAAATTTATATCACGATATAATTCTTAATTTCGGTCGATACGATATAATTCCGATATCGATATGAACTATACACTGTAAAAAAAATCCCGTTGTTTCTATGGAAAAATACCGGCAGCTGTGGTTACCAGAACAATACTGTAAAAATCAAACCGTAAACATACTTACGGAGTTACATGTGAATTTTACATTTTAAATATGTATATTTAACATTGGATTTCAGTAATATTAACATCATTGTTACACACTGTAAAAAAAAATCCCAGTAAAATTTACGGTAAAATAACGTATTTCATTAACTGATATAATGTTAATTTACCAACCTAATGAAGTACTAATATCTGTTTTGTACCTTTATAATACACTGACAGTCACCAAACACAGTGGTGATGAGAGTCACATGATGAATCAAAGTTCATCACAAGCAGCTTTTCCACAAGCTGAGAAGCACAATACTAATATATAGAAGGTGCACACAGTGTCATTCACACACACACTAAACACCATCATGGTAACATGCATGAAATTTTAAAAATGCAATAAACATTAATTTAACAACATTAGATGTAACATAAAACCCTAATGTACATAACTGATTAGAAAAAAATGAGAAAAACTAAGAAGAAACAGTTATTTCAACGAAAATATATCAAACGTGAAGTGTCACGCAGGGAATTGTGGGAATGTCAATTTACGTTTTTTCACTGTAAATTTTACAATGAATTGTTATTTTTCACTTCCAAAAACTGTGAATTTAACGGTATTTTACCATAAAATTACATTAAATGTACCGTTAGATCTATTACAGTTATTCACCGTATATAGTACAGAAACTTTCTGTAAACCAATTGACAGTTTTTCACCGCAGCATTTTTACAGTCTTTTACTGTTAAAATCACGGTCATTTTTTACAGTGTATAACAGCCTCAGAAAAACTGCCAAGAACGGCCACAATGTCTGAAAAATGAATTTGCCAAATCTATGAAATCTCTTCCTATAAAACTATGTAATATTTTAGATATAAAAACAGTAGAAATAAATGTTTGTTCAGCTTTTATTTGTATTTAGCCTTCATACAAACATAAAAAATAAACATAAGACTCACTCACTTTTGTAATATTAATATCTTTAACATTAAACTATAACGTAGGCTGATTTTATTATCCTTAATATAGATTAAAACAAAAGTGCTTCAGCCAAGATAAAGATTGTGAACAGTAAAAACAGAAAAAAACAGTGAGAAACAACAAAAACACATTGCTGGGGCAGGGACATTGTTGAGTGTTGATGACACTAGGTTGACTATGGTACTATGGTTCAAATTGCTCATGGTCCGGTTTGTATCACGGTTTTAGGGTCACAGTTTTGGTACAGTTCGGTATGTGCACATACCGAAACCGTGACCCTAAAAATAAGACTACTGTCAAATAAAAATAAAGAAAATAAGAACAAACGATCAAACTACAAGCAAATAAGTACATCACAAATAAGTACAATAAAGCAAATATTCAAATAAAATAAACAGTGCTTTTCAGGTTTTCAGGTATCTAACAGTAGTTTTCAGGTACAGAAAATGGATAAAGTAATCAAATATAAAATAACACTGCATATTATCTTTACTGTATAAAATAAATAAAGATGAATCATTATTGAAGTTACAAAAACTATTCAGTCAAGAGCAGTGAGTGATTTCTTTGTTATTTGTTGTTTGATTTAACATTAAAAACAGGCAGCAGGAATAGTTTTTTTCCCCCCTTTTAAGACATGCACGATCCAGTAGCTACATATACTGTTACACATGCGATGTCTTTCTCGACTGTTATACGTTCACTTAAGACATAGCCGACTATGTTTGCTAGGATACTCGCCAAGACGGGCATGCTGACTTAATTTTTGTATGAATTTGTCCGCCGAAGCGCAAGACTTGAAAGAGAAGTCAGTATTTGCGCGCTGACTGAAATAAGCGTGTGCGCGCTTCGGATGAGCGCACACAAATCTTCTCACAGCGCGTGCGAGTTCTCTTTCGCGTCTTGTTCTTGAAGGTTTAAATCAGCAAAGCTTAAATGAGTTTAGTTTAAACAGATATCATTGTGTGCTATTCAGGTCTCACATACGCTCGCGCGCTATCAACACCCGGGTGATGACGGCGTAAATGACTGGACATTAGAGCAGACGGCACTAGCTGTTAACAGTTTACAAAGAGTGACTGTTTTGTCCACGCTTTTTGATTATCGTTGTTGTAACGTTTTGCGCATCCATCGACTGAAACATACATTATCTGAACTCTGTCTGTCTGTTTTCCATGTTGCTATTTTAAACAAACCATATTAACGCTGAGCACTGGCTGATGGCTGCGTGTCTCTGTGGTGTACGTCATCACGCCAATGGCCAATCGCGTTCTGCTCTTTCTAACGGCTGCGCCTCAAGTCAGTGAGAAATGTTGTAATGTATATATCGAAATACCGGAAATGTGTTTAAAAATCATATCACCGTTATCGAAAAAAATTATATCGCGATATATATTGATATTGAATTATTGTCCAGCCCTACCTTTAAGGCCCTTTCACACCAAAAGTGAAAAAGCCATTAAAAACATGAAAAAATCAAGACACTCTCGTGGAGTGTAAACAGGGCTTCAGGCTGAAGGAAATGCATATTTACGGCTGTACAGTAGAGGGTGCAGCTCAAACAAACCTTTCAGCTGTGCTGCCATTCTGTATTAAAGGGCACCTATTATGCCCCTTTTTACAAGATGTAATATTGGTCTTGGGTGTCCCCAGAATGTATTTGTGAAGTTTCAGCACAAAATACCCCACAGTTAATTTATTATAACCATTTGAAAATGTCATTTTTGGGGCCTGTTTTAAAAAGAGCTGTTTTGGTGTATACCACCTTAAATATAAATGAGCTGCATATCCCCGCCCTGCCTTTGGATGAGGGCGTAACTTGCATACCTATGGCAATAAACTGTCGGTAGAAGCAGAATGGCTGAGAGTGAGAGACCCGCTGTTTTGTATGGCATTCAGCCGTACATGTTTGAACCGGAATCAGACCCAGATGATGAAGAGACTCCGGCAGAAGAAACACAATTGAGAATGGAGCAGGACGTCTCTGAATGGTTATTTGATACATTTATGTACTTATAGAGTTTTAATCGCGTCCCCTTTGCAATTATGGATGTGCAACACACACACACACACACACACACACACTGTGATAACGTTCGCGCAATTTTCTGAAACTACAAACACAAATACTGTGATAACGTTTGCTAAGTACAAACGAAATTATATTTACACACTATACAAACAAGGTTTAAATTATATACACAGACATTCTACGACGACGACCACAACTTTAGACGCATTTGTTATTGAACTGGCTGACATCGACTGAAATGACTATTTGCTCAAAAAACATTAAATACACTTACTTCTTCTGGAGGTGACGTTGGATCGCGAACAGTAGGCAACGATCCACACTTGAGGATTAACTTTGAAGCAAGACCTGCTTTGAATTGACCCTCGTTCTCAAAACAGTCAGTCAAAAAATGATTTGCGCAAACATAAACGTATTTTGGAATTTTGAGTGGCGCCTTTCCTTCGTAAATAAAATCCATCCACTGCGTTTTCAGTGGCTCTGATGTCGGAAGTAAGTGAAAACTACTATGTTCATTATTACATCCCACAACAGAACACTTTCTTAGGAGACATTACCGGCTGTCGTTGAAACAATGGAGGATGGGTCTATGCCAAAACCAGATTGTCAATCAAACCACGTGGGTGGGGCTTAGCGCAATTCTACGTCACAGTGAGAGCAATCTTAGAACAGGGTGTTCTGAGACAGTGCTTATAAATTATTGAGATTGTAAAAAAACCACGGGGTGGATTTTTCTCATTCTAGGGTGGTTTTGCTCACACACTGCCAACACACATTTATGGTCAAACACCATGTAAAAGTGAATTTTGCATAATAGGTGCCCTTTAAAGAAGAATAGGATACAGGAGAAGGAAGTTCAACACTCTTATTTCTAAATTTTATCTAAAGTAATTTTTGCTCAGTGTGGTTGAATTGGATCATTGAAGGTCAGCAGCTTGCATTACTTATTTGAAAAAGTAACATATTTTGTTGTAAATTGAAAAAGTAATGTGTTACTTTACTAGTTACTTGACAAAAAGTAATCTGATTACATAACTTAAGTTACTTGTAATGCGTTACCCACAACACTGCTGTTCAAAATGTTTCTGAAGTCTCTTCTGCTCACCAAGGGTGCAATCTGTGAATATATGTGAATATATTTTAAAATGTAATTTATTTTTGTGATGTAAAGCTGAGTTTTCAGCATCATTACTCCAGTCTTGAGTGTCACATGTTCCTTCAGAAATCATTCTAATATGATGATTTGATGCTCAAGAAACATTTCTTATTACCATCATCAATGTTGCTTCAAATATTTCTGAAACCATGATACATTTAATTTTTCAGGATACTTGGATGATCAGAACAATCAAAAGAACAGCATTTATTTGAAATGGAAATCTTTTACAACATTACAAATGTCTTTACTGTCACTTTTGTTCTTATATTTCATCCAAATAATGTGATCTTGGCATAGCATATGTGAATGATATGTTAAACTACAGTATAAATAAGCCATTTCCTTTCCCACAAGATGATAATGTAATTGCATAGCAAAGGTCACGTCGTCAAACAAACCCTTGAGGAAGTGTTCTAAATACAAGCTTCATATTATACGTCCTTGCGACCCTGTCTCGTTTGCCTTTATTAATACCCGCCTACGCTTTGCTTTCACACTTCCAGTTGAAAGTACGAGCGACTAGCTCGAGCCACATACGAGCCCCTAAGAGTCAAAGGTAATTTCAGCTCATTAAAACTCTCCCAAATTCATTAGCAGCGAGTGGAGAAAGCAGCAACCCCAAGGGGAAGATTCGCCAGCGTCCAGTTAAACACGCTTAATTCATCAGCGGGAACACAAGTCCTAAATTAAAGCAAGAAAGTACAGGGCTTTCTCTTCATCAACTAATTACAGTCAAAACAGAGTTTGGAAAAAGAAAAATGGATTGTGGTCTGTTAACACTAAGGTAACTTTAAGGCAGGCCATATTAGATTATTATGAAGTTTTCAAAGGCAGAAAGTTAAAGCTGGGTTATGACCCCAATATACTCATAGCGAAGTTCTTTTTCGTTCTTTGCTTAGGGGTATAAGTTGGAAATACCTTTGAAGAGGTAGTACACTGTTAGCGAACATCCGCTGCTGGGAGCGACGTTTAGATGAATATGTAAGTATGTGCTGTGAACTTTCCTCTCAATAACAAAATAAACACACAGCGGTGAGAAAACAGCAGTTAAGAAAGCATCTGATCATAATAATGTGGGAATGTTTGCACCAGCTCCTCAATTCAGCACTCCAGTCACGTCATGTTTATTTATGTAGCACTTTATACAATAGTTTGCTTTAAACCAAACAGCTTAATAGTATTAAACATGAAAAATACAGCATCATTGTTGCATTTAAATGAGAATTGCACTTCAATTTCTCTCCAGTGTTTATGATTTTACTCATGGATGTCTGACCTAGTGTTGTCAAAAGTACTGAAATTTAAAAAAAATGTGACGATACCAGCATTTCCCCCTAGCATTTTTAGCGTTCTTGAGTGGATTCTTATGCTGCGTCCACACCGAATGCGTCTGGGGTGTCTGATTTACATGTTAAGTCAATGTAAACGCGTGTCTAGACATCCTGCGGCGCGAATCAAGTGTCTAGCGCGGCGCGAATTGAGCATTCACGCACCTGACGCGCGAATTGAGCGTCTGACGCCCTAGGCACCCAAGTTGAAAAATCTGAACTTTGCCGAAAATTCACAGCGTGTTAACCAATCAGAGACTCTGCTTTGGTAGTACCGTGTTTATGACGTGATCAGCGGTGGAGACCAGAACAAAGATAATAGTCGCTGTGTGTGGCCACCCTGAGCTCTATGATGTGTCATCATATTTTAATCGAGACAGGAATAAAAAGGATCTTGCCTGGAGGAGGATAAGCAAAGAAATCGGACAATCTAGTTAGTTGTAAAACGCTTTGCATGATTTTAGCTGTTGATACTAGCCCACCTGCTAGCTAGCAAAAGCCGGCCGGTATAACAGAGTTAAATTGCCGCTGGTTTCCAACTGACAAGATGATGTGTTTATTCAGAGGATCTGTGCAGAAAGAGATGGAAGCCCCTCCCATGACGCAAATTCGCGTCTGAACACACTTTGTTTAGACGCGCGAATAGAGCGAATTTGACGTGCGTCTGAAGCATCTGACTATCAAAATGTTCAAGCGTCCAACTAGACGCGTCTGACACGAATTTGACGCCCCAGACACGTTCGGTGTGAACGCAGCATTAAACACCTCTTATTGGCCATTGTGTTTACGTGCTCAACAGATATGTCTGTGATTGGCTACAATGATCAACGCTTCAAAAACAAGTTGTACAATAGTTGTACAATGACAATAGACGGGAGCGTTTGAAAGCAGCCGTCTATCAGCAGATCCCTAATATATCCACTGACAGATGCCTGCTTTCAAACACAACAGCATCAAAGATGTCTATTTACAACATGTTTTTGAAGCATTGATCATTGTAGCCAATCACAGATTGTGGTTTTCCAATATTCAATATTCAAATTTCGAATATTCAATATTGATAGGCCTATGACAGGCTGTTGAAAAATAGGAGGGATATATAATGTCATCTGAAGAGAAAACTTGAGTAAGTTATGTTTTGATAAAAGGCTATGAAGATATTTTTCCCTTGAAATAAAATGATGAACTTGATTAATAATTCAGAATGAACCCAGGAACATGTATTACAAAGTGAACAGGGTCAAAGTAAATTTTAGCATTGACTTCAATGTATAATAGGAGGCTAAAATAGTTAAAGGTACAGAACGGTTTGTCTAGAGTAACACTTTTTGGCAGTCAAACGCTACATGATCAATGATTCAGGGCTCACATTAGCATCAAACTCAATGGGCTCCTGTTCCTTGAATTTAAATCGTGCGAGCAAAACTCTTATGGCACCAAAAACAACACGCGTCACACACAAGTCACAAGGCCGTTCTTATAATTTTATCTCTACAATAATTCCTGTCAGCTTTTTACGAGGCTAACCGTTTAGGTGGCAGTTTTTTGCCAAGTCCAGAGAGATGCACCTGACAGTCCTGACCAACCCGCTGATGATGTAGAGAGAGCTGTCATTCTGCCGAGCCGTCTGTGCTTCTGTAAAGATCCCGTCTGAGTCGCTCGACAGCCTCAGCGGGCCTTTTCTAACACGTCTACTTCAATTAGCCGCTAGCTGTCATTCTCGCCCGGTCCTTTGATTACAATGAAGTCTAAATTGCTCATCATTCGGGGAAAGCGACACAATGATGGGAGGAAGTTTTGTTAAACGTGCTCAGATGTTCAACTCTATATATCTTCCTACATGCTTTTGCTCGAGTTTGCTTGAGCTGAGACCTCAAATTTTCTCATCTGGGACTCTCAAGGTACCTTTGAAAATGTGGATTTAGATCATTTAGAGAATTTAGCATGTTTTTCTTTGCTGTGCGTGACCCAATCAGAACAGACCTGCAACCCATTATCGGGTCATGACCCACCGCTTGAGAACCACTGATGTAAAGAATTTTCACAGTAACTTGATGCAGAAGAAACACATGACCATATAGAGTCAAGCACGAACGTGGAGGTCAAAACAGATGGCAAGTCAAAGGAGCATACTGTTTATATGCCCACCAAACTGGATGTCAAACGAAATGGGTTCTCACCTAGTTTATCAAGCTCAAATACACACATGCTCTCTCTCTCACACACATGAACACAGAGAAACCCAAGGGAATAGCGACAATAGAAAAAGCATTCCCACAGAAACCGAATTGAGGTTAGCAAGCAAACGACCTCATTCATCTTCCCTCCCAACAATGCTTGGATAACAATTTAAGGGTGCTGATACGATGCAAAACATTAGCTGAGGAGGCTGCGCAAAAGGCAAATTGTAAACACTAAATCATAATTTTGACCCACCATGACAGGCCAAAACACCATGTTACAGCAGGAAATTTCACCATACATCACAAACGTTAGCGGTAGCGTATCCTATACCTTTCCTGACATGCTGAAATATGCATCACCTTGGAAAAAGCTGAACAAAAGTATCAATTCATGAACAAGTCAGTTCTTTTTCATTTTGAATCTAATTTGAATCCACTGAACGGAAATAAAGAATTTAGAAAATAACATAAGGTTAAATTAAATAAATACATGAATAAATAAAGGAAATGAAGAGGAAAATGTATATACAATATGTTTTTTATGTACTATCAAAACTACAATAACTTTTTTATTCAAAAATTAAATTCAATTAATTAAATAAATGCACAGCAGCACCAACCAAAGTTGTCTGTCATACAAATTCAGACATACACTATTTAGGGATGACTGTGAAGAGTTGCCTCAGGTAACCCAGGCAACTTTAAAGATTATAAAACTTAGTCATGTTTGCCAAAGTTGTCAACTTTTGAGACACTGAAACGGAGACACCGGGAACATGAAGTTTCTACTCTTGACCTCACTTTGACTCTTCTTACAACAATGAAGAGGAAAGCGGCTTGCACGTCCCGTTACCTCTCAGCATGCCTGAGTCACGGGATAAGCGGCTTTGTCTTCACCTCGCCACGGGAAGTTCTGTCTGGACTCTTCAGGTTTGGGTCGTACAGTACAATTTGTCAGGAAGATCCATCAAAAACAGCCTTATTTCCTAAATGCAGATGCTCAACTTTATCTCATTAGTATTCGTGGGAACTAAAGTGCAGGTAGTTTCTTGTACTTTCGGAAACATACAATACCAACATACTGACAGCCTCTAAAACAAACAATTCCTATTTCTTTTTTTTTTACACTAAAGGCGTGTAGTTTCTGCACACTAGCAACACAAAATAAAATAAAATCAGTTCAAGCTGTTCAAAATTAATTGATTCAAAGCTCTGAATTTAATTCAATTTGTTTAGATCATCACTGAAAAATGTTCATGGAAGTCTCCGCATTTCACATATCCACGTGTTTATGTATTAATTTAAGTTAAAATAATAAATAGAATGATAAAATATTAAAATTAAATTTTTTATGAAATATAAAAAATATAATGTAATTATTTTTATAAATATAAATATTATATATTCTTTGTGTTAATGTACTAAAAAATGTACTGTACTGAGCATCTTAAAACCACCTATATGTACAATTTTCCAGATCCTCTCGATTAGTATGCATTCCTGAGCATAAATGTTCCCCAGATATTTAGAGAAATTCCAATTCCATATATGGGTTTCATACAGAGATGATCACAAATGAACGCCCTGAGCGAGTGGAAACGAGAGCATGTTCAATTGAGCGCAGACTTCATGTTAGCTCAACTGCCAAGAGTTGATAAACATCCTGGATATTGCCCCCATTGTGGTTTGAAACATAATTGCAGTAGAAATAAATAAATAAATAAATAAATGTGATCTTGTCATGAGCTAAGGAACACATGCCTCTGTTGTACTTATGAAGAATGATGAATTCAATTAGGTTTTAAGGTCTCCAATGCATCCTCAAGTGTTTTTTTGCAACAACAACAACAACAACAACAACAACAAAAAATCACATCTCACAAACCTTGGGATTTCTGGCAGTGATTCCCGGCAACACTATTTGAGATGCATCTTTCCACACGAGTAGTCTTTCCCTTGGGTTTGTGATGACTGCTAAAGTTTTCAACCCTCGCTAAAGTGCTTCCACTGGCGCAGAATATCACAGCTGCATTAGTTTTGTTTCTCTTAAATTACTATATTCTAACGGTCCATTTAACTAAGCAAAGTTTAAGAAGAGCGATATGAAATACAATTACATCCCAGTGATATATCAGTAACGTGGGTTCCTCCAGAGCCTGGCGTACGCTAGCATGGCACAGACCTAATGGGGCTTGAGGAATCGTTTCTGGAAGCCCTATATAATTAGTTCCTATCCTGACAGCATATAATGCTCCCGGTGAAATGGTCTCCAATGTATTTCACAAATCGGTGAAAAGAGGAGAAATGTACTGCCTGGCCTTGCAAAGCAGAAAAACATGGACAGCTCGTTCCAGCAGAGCTGGTATTTTGAAACATTAATGTCTGTGATGCACTAAAGCTCCATCTGCTTTGGCTACGTGTGGTGCGTTGACTTAAAATTTTATCAGCAACTCTATCTCATCTAAACCTCTAACTTGTTTGTACTGCATGTAGCAAACCATTCATTTTCTTGTGCATACAGGATATTTTTTATAGTAAAATATTAACATTTAAACAGCATCTATAAAACTTAAACACTTTAATGTAAGTGCAACCACAGACACATACTAACAAATCAATTCTCATATACAATGCTATCGCAGATATTTATGATGGAAAAACTTATTTATACTCTAAATCAAATCCAAGTTAGACTAATATTTGTAGTTGGCTCTCTGTATGGCTCAATTTAATTATCATCAAAGCTTTCACAATTATGAAATACTATATAAGTGAAACGACGGCATTATGCAAATGTGTTAACTGCATTAAAAGCACATGCAATTATTCTTATTTATTATAAATGCAATAAAAACAACCTAAGAATTCAATATGCAATGAACATCAACGTATGATTTACATTTCTCTAAAGCTGTATATAAGTAAAAGTGTAGCTGTCCCTATTAATATTAAATATTTCAGTGACTGTCCTAAATAAACACACACACAAATACTAATGAGATCATAGTGTTAAATTGTTCTGGCAAGATCCAATATAACATTGACGTGCATCATTTATTTGCCTGATTTACTAAAGGAATTATGCTAATCTGCTAACGGCTTAAACATGGCTAAAGAAGTGCTGAAGGACACACCGACATATAAACATAGGAGCGATGCTGGCATCCAAAAAGATGTTCATTACAAGCAGATGTGCAAAATGTACAAATAATTATAGTTAAGAGCATAAATAAAGCAAATGTTATTTATAAAAACAGTCTAAAAACTAGAACCGCTAGGTACTAAAAACAGTATCATCTCCCCTCTTCAGTAACTGAGGCCGGAGTTTCACGGCCAAGTAAGACATTTTCCTGGGTCAACATATTTTGTTGATCCTGGAACAACATTCCTGACTGAAAATTTAGTCCTAACCCTATCCCTACCCCTAAACCTAACTACCCATAACTTATCCCTAAAATCAGAGGGAAATGATAGTGAATAATACTGATGTAGAATTACCTAACCCTTGTTGTAAGCCTAAATTTGACATAAACTGTAAACTTGTCCCTCAAATCTGACTGATTGAATGGAATGTTGTTCCAGGATCAACAAAGATGTTGATCCAGGAACATGTTGTACTTGGAGAAATCACGTTCAGAGGAGTTTCACTGCGCTCAAACAGCGCTACCATGACTTTGTTCAAATTTACTCTAAAAACGCAATCTGTCCACTAGTCTCTTGCCACTAGTGACAGCCGTTTTATATACACATCTTTCCTGCTCTTACTAATTGTAATATACTTTCATTTTTTTGTCTTTTGCAAATTAACTCTTGCCTCACCATGTGATTAAATACATAAGATGATTAAGAACAAGAGTTAAAAGGGGACCTATTATGCAAAATTCACTTTTAATAGGTGTTTGAACACCGATGTGTGTCCACAGTGTGTGAGAACAACCAGCATATAATATGCATAAAAAATTAGCTCACTCATTTTATTTAAAATTCCTATGAATCAAAAGCAGTCTCTTAAAGGCGCTCTAAGCGATTTGACGAGTTTTTAGGCCCAATTTTTTTTTTGTCACATACAGCAAACATCTCCTCACTATCCGCTAGCTGCCTGTCCCCTGAACACACTGTAAAAAAACGCGCTCTCTGTGGTCGCCACAAGCTCCGAAAACTGCAATAAAAACAAACTGGTGCAGCCTGGACCACTTAGCATAATAAACATGCTCCAGCCAATAACCGACAAGCAGAATCAATACGCAAGCTACTTACATTTTAAATGCGCGTTCATGACTGTTTCAGGAAGCACGGAGGGGAGGGCCAGGAGGAGTAGGAGGGAGGGTCTAGCTAGCCTCTGTTTTGTTTGACAACACTTCGAACGTCAACAGGAAGTTACTCCGCTCAGAATCGCTTAGAGAGCCTTTAAAATGCGCTGATTCAGATTCCCCCCTACAATGACGTCATTGTAGGGAGAAGCTCCACCCACAACCCGTGACAATCTGCCCTGTTAGCATAGACACAGCCCTGAGTGAGAGGCACAGAGTCCGTCATTTCTGTATCTTCGCTGTAGCAGCTGGAGTTGAACGAAAGGCATAACAAGTGTTGTGTTTTGGGATGTACCGATGCACATATACCATAAGAGTCACTGACGGTGTCGTATTAAATTTCAGTGAAAATTTTGGAAATGTCCCGAAGAAAATTGCTAAAGTCTTATGCGTTTGTGCCAATCATTTATCCCTGCCTGTTTTCATTGATGCTGCCCTCATGTGCTATCAGAACTATCATAAATACAAGTTTCCTAATTAAAAATTGCCCACTTGAATGCGATGAGCTCATAATCATGACTTCAGAAGTGTGAATTATGAAATTTCTGATAGCTCTGGTATCCTGGTGTCTTCATGTGCTATGTCGTTATTTTTATCCCGCCATGCTTACCACCTGTGTTATTCATAAACACGCATTTATTATGCACAGTATGAAAGATGACTAAACATATAAGCCTGAACACCGCTACTGACAGTTTCTGACATTTTCAGTGCGTGAGATTGTCCTGTTGTGTTGTTGCCAGTATGCCGGAGCATGAGCTCTTGAAGCTCTGCCCTCTTCTGGAAAGGGGGCCAGGAACATCAGCTCATTTGCAGTTAAAGGGACATACACAAAAACGGTGCTGTTTTGCTCACCCCCAAAAAGTGGCAATTTTAACATGCTGTGAAAAATTATCTTTGTGGTATTTTGAGCTAAAACTTCACATACGCACTTTGGAGACACCACAGACTTATTTTGCATCTTGTAAAAAGGGGCATGTTAGGTCCCCTTTAAAAACAACATCAGTAAATTCAATAAAAAGGATGGATAAAACCCAAAACATTTGTTTAAATTAGTTCAAACGGGCTCTCACCTACAGGCTCACACTTTCTTTAAGGCCACGCCCACTCAGCTAAAACAGAAAAATATAAACCAGTGAACCTCACGTAAGCATTGTAAAGTGCATAAGAACTGTAAAAACTATAAAAACAGTGATGGAAGACAACTTCAAAGTCTCTCCATCACAATTCCAAACACCTTAATTAGCTGTTTAAATTTTAAAAATGTGTAACTCGCATCTGGATATATGCATTTTTCCATCATATGATCAGCATTCGATGATTTACTGCAGCCATTGTCAATAGAAAAAGTGCACAAACATCACTTAAAAATATTTACAGTAGGCTAAAAGCGCTGACTTCTGTGAATCAGGTGCAATCAACAATAAGCCTAATTTGTTCTACAAAGACTAATAACTTCATGCAAATATGCATATACAATGCTAAACTAATACTGGTTAGTGAATAAATCGCAGATGTTTACACTGATATACAGCGCGCTTAAAGTCAGCATGATACTATAATTTTTTCTTTGCTATTGTGAGAGTGAAACGGCTTCTGGAACAAGAACAAATGTAGGGAGGGGTTTGATTTTGTCCATCTGGAATTGATTGGATGGTTGTGGCTATTGGTTGATCTAATGTGAGTGACAGGTCGCCCCGCCCTCGAGCCAGTAAACACATCATCAGAGAAGAGGAGAGAAGAGCTGCAAGAGGGAGGAGAAGTTATTTTGATTCAAGATTATGAGGCACATGAATTATATAAAAAAATATTAATAAAAAAAATAATGATGTGCACAGATAAATCATTTGTAATAAATACTGAAATATTCCATTAACAAAAAAACAAAACAAAACAAAAAAAATAAATAATTGTCCATATTGATTTCATCTTTAAGTGGCACAACGGATTAGCCTATTCGCCTCTGAATGTTTCATGCAAGAAAATGTGTGTACTGATATAACGGCAAAAGAAATAATCCATCATAACCAGTATTTTTTCATCCAGAGTAAGTTTCGGCTTAGCAAACTCAATATCTAACAGAAGAGGGACTCGGAACAAAGTGAATTATGGGAGCGAGGTTATCTTGGCATCCTTGACACACTGGCGCAAGGAAGCTGAGGAAATAAATAAATGAAAAGAGATGAAATAAAATTGCAGTAGATCTCATAAAGCCTTTCCTGGGCTGTCCGCGGGGACGTCCGGCCACCTCTTCCGACTGTCCATCTAAAAAGAACAAAAAAATGGCAAAAGGCCTGAGTTTCCAATCAGTCATCTGCACCGACGTGATGAAATTACCCAGAGTGGCAGCCTTTCCCCTGATAATGGAGGTCGCAGAGCGAGATAGCCGGACGACGTCCTCTGAGAATCACCCACCCTCTCTGACAGTCACTTCAGCTGACACCGGCCCATCACAACAATGCTTTACTTATTCATGCTGGCTTCCAGGAACTACATGTGTGGTTTCGGATTGCAGAATTGAAGAGGAAATCTTCCTGTCACAGCGTCACGGCCACACGGGACCGCAAACGGAGCGATGCTCTGTCAAACACATGGTTTTTTGAGATTATGCTACGTTCTGATCGATGCATTGACATTCAATCACGACTATGTGCTGTAAAATGCCACGCTGACAGATCTGAATGAATTATTTAAATGAAAAGGGGCCGTATGCTGTAGACCAAATATGTGCATCTGACAATTATACTAAAAAACCTTTTACTTGCTAAAAAAAAGCATCAATTATTAATCGGACGACAGAAGGCATGTAGTAGATCGTGTGCAAGAGGTTTTTTTTTGTTTTTTTTTGTCATGTCGATAATTTACGCCACGTTGTTTAAACAGCAAATGAATTTGCACGCATTGTTGGTGTGTTGCTATTTTGAGACTGCACCATTGACCAACAAAAACCTGGTCTAAAGTCAGGGTTATATATTTTTTTTTTGTAATTTAAAGAGTGCGTTAGTAATATGAACCTACAGGCGAGTACACAATGCGCGTACACTCTGTTTTTTACACACACGGGAGCACACAAACATGCCAATTAACAAAAATAAAAGGATTACAATGTAAAAGATTATTATTGTGTGCATAAAGATAAAAACGCCTTGGTGGAATCCGGCTTGTCCTGTAGATGGTCTGCTCACGCACTTTAACCTCACGCACGAGCAGATCCGTTTCCTCGCTAGACAAGCGTTCAGTTTTTCCACTTGCAAATTCTGCCATGTAAATAGCGAATCCGCCATGGCGCGAGCGCAACTGGCTTTTAAAGGGAATGAGATTCGCTATTGCACGTTATGCCCAAAACACACCCTTGACTCATTAAGAGAACAGGGACAACCCTTTTAGACCACGTGCCGGGCGCGCTGACCATTTTTCCCATCGTTAAGCTAGCAAAAGTGGATTCAGACATGCCCTAAGTGCACCTGTGCCATTCACTTTAGACCATGTGCTTAGACCGTTAAAATAGGGCCCGTAGAGTGACAAATGATATTTATTTGCATTGTATGTAAGTATCTGCTGTACTGTTAGAAAGATCTCATTGATTTACATTACAAGCGATCAGAATTCTTACTTTTTGACCACAAAAAAAATCAACATCTGGACCAAATTGCTTATTTTTAGGCCTCTGAATAAAACTGAGGTTTTTTTCCTTCTTTTTTCCATATTCTCACTATGTTCCATACTATATGAGCCACAACAGCCTGATGTATCAAATATGGTACTCAACATAAAAACACATATACAAACTTCTTACACTGAACTTGTCTGTGCTGTGCTCACGCACAAGTCCTCAAATCTCTCAGCTTGTTGAGGAAAGTATGTTCTGGTCTGAGACTTTCTGGGTGCTGTTGCCATGGCTGTAGCTGAGGGCTGAATGAGTTTAATGTTCAGTGAAGCGCCACTGCTGCTTCTGATGCTGGGTAATTAGACACATTACAACATTTAAAAAAAAAAAAAAAAAACCCTCTCAACACTTAAACATTATGTGCTAAAATGTGTTACACTCAAGTTCAAATTACAGTTACATCCCATTATATATTTTACCATTTAATGTCTAAGACAGATTTCTAGAAATCTTATTAGAGATGTACTGTGATAATTAGTAGCACTTGATCACTTAGCAATTACCAGTCTCATTTTAGTATTATTTGTATACTATTATAGTATTTTTTTTTTTTTTTTTTTTTTACAAAAATAGGCTTTATTTTTATGTTTTCAGTTTTCATTTTGTTTAGATTTATTTTTTTATTTTTTTAAATCATTATTTATTTATTTTAGATCATGTCAATAATGTTTTGTAATACAGTACAGTCCAAAAGTTTGGAACCACTAAGATTTTTAATGTTTTTAAAAGAAGTTTCGTCTGCTCACCAAGGCTGCATTTATTTAATTAAAAATACAGTAAAAAACAGTAATATTGTGAAATATTATTACAATTTAAAATAACTGTTTTCTATTTGAATATATTTCACAAAGTAATTTATTCCTGTGATGCAAAGCTGAATTTTCAGCATCGTTACTCCAGTCTTCAGTGTCACCTGATCCTTCAGAAATTATTCTAATATGCTGATCTGCTGCTCAAGAAACATTTAATGTGTACAATTGTACAAAATATTTGTGTACAATATTTTTTTTTTCAGGATTATTTGATGAATAGAAAGTTCAAAAGAACAGTGTTTATCTGAAATCTAATCTTTTGTAACATTATAAATGTCTTTACTGCCACATTGAAAATAATCATAAATGTTTATTGAGCAGCAAATCAGCATATTAGAATGATTTCCGAAGGATCATGTGACACTGAAGACTGGAGTAACGATGCTGAAAATTCAGCTTTGCATCACAGGAATAAATTACTTTGTCAAATATATTTAAATAGTACACAGTTATTTTAAATTGTAATAATATTTCACAATATTACTGTTTTTTTACTGTATTTTTAATTAAATAAATGTAGCCTTGGTGAGCAGACAAAACTTCTTTTAAAAACATTAAAAATCTTAGTGGTTCCAAACTTTTGGACTGTACTGTGTATATATATATATATATATATATATATATATATATATATATATATATATATATATATATATATATATATATATATATATATATATATATATATATTACACAACATATATTATATATTTACAAATTTATGTTACATTCAATTAACCGATTTGGCAGCACTCATGTACTTATTTATTTATTATTATTTAAATATTACTATTAAGGTTTATTTTTATTTCAATTTTAATTTTAGTTTGGAAACCACCCAGAACACCCTAGCAACCACACATAACATCTTAGCAACCGTCTAGTAATGTTGTAGCAACAAAATCTTCCTAGATACTAAGAACACTCTAACAACCACAATGCCATAGCAACCACCCAAAACACCCTCAAAACCACACAGAACATTTTAACATCTGTCTCCTAATGTACTAGTTAACAAACATCGTCCACCTAGTAACCAATAAGAACGCTCTAGGAAACACAATGCAAAAGCGACCACCCAGATCACTTTAGCAGCCACCCATACACCCTAGAAACAACAAAGAACAGCATAGCAACCACCCATAACATCTTAGCAACCATCTACCGATGTTCTAGAAAACAAACACCATCCTCCTATTAACCAGTAAGAAAAATCTTATTAGCACCGGCTTAGTAAATACTGGGAAACTTGCCAACATTCACAATAATAGGAAAATGATCAGACCAAGTTGGATGCTAGTAGTGAGTTTTGCACTCAAAATCGACTTCCATTTGCTTCAGAAAGTGTAAAGCCAATTCTTTTTATGTCAGATTCCATAGCGAATGGAATGTTTATAGGCTTAGTTAAAAATACAGACTCAAGGTTTCCCATGTAAGCGCTCCAACACTGCAGTCATAATGGGCATTCGACAGTGTTTGCCAGAGAGCATCTGTATCTCGCTCTGCTATTTTTTGCCTCTTCCTGTATGTCTCAATCTGTAAATTGATTTCTCTGTAAATCATCTGCTTCAGACACAATATGATCCTAGATTACTTAGAAATGCCCATAATATCTCCTCAGGCCTCAAATGCATGGGAAGACGAGAGCTTTCAGTAAAGTATGTGTACATAATTGCATTTCTCACATTATCTACTGATTTTTAGAGGTTTTACTGAGAAAACCATTACAATTGCTATTGCTCATACTAATGCCAAGCTCATTGGTCTGAGCACATTTCTGAGCACATTTACACAGTTTCTTGTTTTAGATGAAGAAAACAACAACATAGAATTACATGAAAAAATATAGCCGTGAATAGCAATTTTCGGGCTTTTAAGCACATGCGTAAATAGATGTTATTTTTTATTTGGCAAGCTTGTAACAACTGAGATCACAGATGGAAAAACAATACATTTATTGCCAAAACATGCAATTTAATAAGGAAATATATGTTTTAAAGTTTTTTAACAGTTATCAAGGTTGTTCATGAAAGTAGGTTTTTGAAATGATCTCCGATATTTAACAAACGATTCGATTGACAGCGGTGGTCCTAGAGGCAGAGTTGCTCAGAATGAGGAGGTATACCATATGGAATGAATGCTGTGGCCGTGTGCGAAAAATCGTGTGAAATGCAATCCTTTATGCATGTGACAAACACGAGGCACCCCCTAGTGGCTGATTTCTTTCAAATTTCTCACAGGCCTCTATAACCGTGAGTCAAACAGGCCCAGCGAGTTTCGTTCAGATCAGCCTCCATTAACGTTGTCTGATAGCTGCTCAAAATTCATTGGCCAATGGCGGCTGCATATTTTGAGATATGCAAATGTCCTCAAAGGCAGTCTTAGCACCTTGGACAAAGGTACCGTATGCCAATTTTCAAGTCAATCAGACTTAAACCGTGTCCTAACCAGACGCGTTGTGATTCCAGCAACGAGAAATTTGACTGTCCACACTAGACGCGACGTGAAAATGAGAAGCGATAAGATCAATCAAAAACCACAGCCAATCAGAAGAGACTGTGGACGGGCTCTCTCGGCAAGAGCACAGCGGACACAATGAAATGGGCGAGTACTTAATAAAATTCATAAATATTACACAATTTAAACATTATTTAAAGCACATATGGAGCGACTGAACCAATCTTTGTCATAGAATACACTTGTTTGTTCGCATTGAGTTGACAGTTTGAACGTTCTTGTGCCCATTTATTTATTTTCAAGATCTGAGGTGAATTAGCCAGTGTTGTTTTCATTACAAGGCAAGGCAAGGCAATTTTATTTGTATAGCACATTTCATACACAATGGTAATTCAAAGTGCTTTACATAAAGAAGAATAATAAAAATAGAACATAAGGAATAGAAATAACAGTAAAAACAGAGAAATTTGCTATCTGGATGGAAGAGCTAGGAAGTTTCAGGGAGTTTTTTGTTGTTGTTGTTGAGTGGATCTAAACAGATCTATCCATAAGAACGGATCTAAATGTATCTTCCTCACACGACAGGACCACTGTCTAGCTCTACCTAGGCACTTCAAACTGATAAACAAAGTTTCAATCTCTCATTTTGCCAAGACACCTCAAACTGCGCCACACAGCCCTAATCCCCCTTCCGGAGATATCTTATCTATGCAACGCAGTTCAAATTTCCCCTTTGGAAATTTCCCTCTTTGGAAAGTGTCCTGACTGTAATCCAGAGATATCTTAACCATGCACCACATTTCAAATTTCCCCATGGTTTGTCCCCTTATCTAAATTTACCAAATTTTAATCTAATCACAAATGCGTTCTTCCTAATTCTCCCAGCTCTGTCAACCAGACAGCAATATTTAAAATACATTAAAAGTCAGAAATAACAAGATGATACATAAGAGTTATAAAATGCATTAACAATGAGATAAAAAAACAGGAAAAGTGATTAAAAGAATAAAAAGATAATACGTATAAAATAAAATGCAAACAGTTCGGACATAGCACAGTTACACAGCTAAAAAGCTGGGAACACAGAACGATATTCAAACTCGCGTTTAACGCTTTTAACATTAAATACAGCACATAAACAGTACCTGATATTATCATTGCCATACTTTGTGTTGCTGTTCCAGCCGCGACGTCGCGGAGAAATAGAAATCGTTTCTAAAATAGAATATTCGCGTGACACCGTCACGGCTGGTAAAAACTCAGAGAAAAGATACCTTTTATCGCTTGTCGCGGTGTCGCGTCTTGTTAGGACATGGTGTTAGGGTTGCGTAGTTATAGCCATTTTTTTTCTCCATGTAATAGCGCCACCAAGTGGCCAGTCACTACATTCTTTATTCACGCAACCACAGACTGAACCCATACATAGGTGAACTGGGCTTTAGTAAAAGTGGCCACACCCACTTCAAAAGTGTTGGCATCCTGTTGCGTATGTGAATTCAAATTTCTATTTTTTTTATTGATAATTATTGACAATCAAACTCCAGAGAATCTTTCAGCACTGGTTTGGTTCCAATCGGGCCAAAATCCTACTGTAGGAGTAGTTCGCAAAAGTAGGTTTTTTATAAAATCCAAATACCCGAAAATTTCTCCAGATTGAATCTGAGACATTAATTTTGTCTGTCTTAAGCCAAGGATTCCAATGATATAAAACTCTTGAGTGTTCAAGAGTCGGTTCAAGAGTTATGAGTGATTTTATACTTTTACCACCATCAGGCCGATCGGGGCGGACCTGGGTGACGTTGTAGACGGTGTAACTACTACCATCCCTCAAAGTTTCAAGTTTCTACGACTTACGGTTTGGTCTGCCAGATCACTTTTAGGGGAGAATGCTGATCCTTGAACCCCTGAAAAAAAAAAGAAGTTCAACCTAGAATCGTGACAGAAACTTTTACAGAGGCATGAAACCCTTTGCAATTTTCATCTGAAAATCGACTGCTGATGGGAAGGAAGGAAACACTTCTGAGGTCTGAGGTGTGTAATGGGAATCCAACGCTCAGGGTGCAAGTTGCCCTTTACAATGATCCAAGACTTCACTTCACTAGTCAGGAAACCCATTGTAGCTTCAGAAGGCTTCATCTCTTGGTTCATGTCTTGGTTATGCTTTATCTGTGAAGAGGAACCTTATATGCTGGAGACAAACACCTGACCATCTGGGACACGTCAGATGTACGCATTTACTCTGGATTCAAGAGTAGGCTATATTGTTGAAGATCTGCACATTCATATATTTCTGTCTGTCAAAATATGGTCAGAATCATTATTTGAAATCCTCTAAATTTATTTATTTTATTTTTTTGTAGACTCACTCTGTAGGAACGGCCTTGGTTCACTTATGTTTAGTCAACAGTTGCCGTAACAATTATATTTCTCAGCAGCAAGGAGAGTAAATCAAACCCAAAGCGAGAATCATGAGGCAAAGCTAAATCTATTCATAATTTCTTGTCTTGTTTCCTGTGCTTGAAATGTTGTTTGAAATGATCAAAGAGGCAAAATAGTTGCACAACTGCCTATGTAATTGGATTTGGACATCTCAGAGCAAGAACATCAGCTTGACGCCTTTATAAATATGTCTTTTAGGTTGGTTTTAGGTAAGAAGTAAAAAAAAAAGTTTGACGTGGATTAGTCATATACAAAAATCCTGAGGGACAAAGCCTCTTAGAGGAGACTGCAAAGTTGTGTGGAGATGAGATTTTTTTTTTTGGGGGGGGGGGGGGGGGGTTATATACAGTAATAATAATAATAATAATAATAATAATAATAAAGAAAAAGAAGGAAATAAATACAACAATCAAAATAAAAAATACATGTAGAATAAATTATAAACATAAAATAAAAATACTATAAAATTATTCTTAGCTGAATATGACTTAGCATGCAATATAAGATAAAATAATAAATATAAAATATAATGTATAATAAAAAATTAATATTAAATAAATTGTTATTCAAAATATAATAAAATAAAATTAAAAACTTACAACTTTCCAAGTACTATAAATAAATAAATAAATAAATACATAATAAATTATTTAAAATATAATAAAATAAAATGAAAAATGTACAACTTTGTAAGTACTAAATAAATAAATAGGTACTTTTAAAAATAAAATAAAATAAAATAAAATGAAATAAAAAATAAAATAAAATAAAATAAAATAAAATAAAATAAAATAAAATAAAATAAAATAAAATAAAATAAAATAAAATAAAATAAAATAAAATAAAATAAAATTCTGCTTCATAATGACTTAATATGAGAGTTTTGAAAATCACTATTATGCAGAAAATTTGTATCTGGCTTTTATTGGGAATAACACTTGAACACCCACCAGGTTTGACATTTCACAGAGTTTTAATGCCATAGCAAGTTCCACCAAGGTGGCTCCTGCAAACTTCAGCCGTACGAAATTAAAAAGTGAGTGATGTTGAAACCTGTACTTTGTGAAAAATTTCCTTCTTCCCTTAAGCTGTCCTGCTGGGAAAAGAGCACAAGATTTGTCAAGTCTGTGGGGGTGACCGGAATCAAAGAAAGAAGCTTTTCACTCTGATGTAATCAATCCTTTGTGGCTTTTCCCCCCAGTAACATCTGTGATTCACTGGCTCTCCCACACTGAGCAAAGTGCCCGTATTTGTCTAATCCTAAAGAGTTACTCATCGAGCTATGCTTAAAAACAGGTCAGGATGAGGCAAAGTGGTGGTTTGCGGGAGATTGAACCCGACTAATGTATTAAAAGAGGAGTAATGCGGCCTAATGGATGGTCGTTTTATAAGAGGCAAATTTATCGCATCTGCGTCATCCATGGAAGCCGTGCCAAACAACGTGCCAGTGTGTTTGGGATGCTGCTTTAAAACATATTTATCAAGTAGCTCAAATATGGTCAAACTACTAAAAATAAGTAGAAAAATGACATGATACTAATGAAAACTAGCTAATACATTAAAGCTATGTAAGGGGAAAGAAGTTTTGTGAATGTACTGTCATATAATATATACTGTATTTTAAAGCTGCAGTCCGTAAGTTTTGCCTCTTTGTCGCCATCTCTGTTTGAAAACTGCAATTGCAGTTATTTGCAGAATTATCATCTTTACATGGGTTGTGCATCGACACGACTCCTCAGCGTGGATGAATCTAATGTTTGCTGTCAGTCACCACATCAGTGTGGATACTGGACTTCGGAATCATAGATTCTATGTCTTGGAAGTTTGACCAAAATAAGAATTTTCACCGGAAAATGTCATCTGAAACATGTCTGACACTTTTGTTCTGACCAATTGAGAAAAAAATCATTACAATAAATCGTGCTGCCAAAGATCGCTTAGCTCAGATCACATCAAACTGTGCAAATTATTATTATTGTTATACTTTGTTCTCAAATTGTTAATGTTGACAACATCAGCATTGTATGACTATCCCCCGGTTTCACAGACAAGGCTTAAGTTAGTCCTAGACTAAAGTTTATATACTTAAGAGATATAAAAGATACTTAAATATATTAGACATTACTGATTTTACTGTATTTCTGATCAAATAAATGCAGCGTTGGTGAGCAGAAGAGACATTACAAAACATTAGAAAATCTTACCAACCTCAAACTTTTAAAGTCAATTCTGAGAATTGTTTCTATACAGATTATAAATGTTACAAATGTATTGCTGAAACACATTACAAAGACTGTGAATTATGTAGTACTGAATTGTGAAGTTAGAGCATTAAACAGTTTTTCACCAATTCTGTGTTCAGGATTTTTTGGGCGGAGCTAAAACGGGGGCTCGATGATGCACTGGAGCCCCCAACCATGGCCCCACCCCTAATGCTACAGCGGCTCGCCCACTCAATCTCGAGTGTCATTAACCCTCTAACGTGATCTAACTTTTGTTTATATGCTTCAGTATGTTTGACTCATTAGACAAGTAATTTGAGACTGCAGCTCTCGCGAGTGGGTGTGGTTTCAGCGCTGACAGCGGACACGCCCCCAGCTTTTGAGAGCAGAGAATACTGCTTATTTTTTCACAATTTTGATAACTTATTTCATTTACTTGGTGATTTTTTTTTTTTTTTTTAATCATTCAAATTTGGCTGGGTGGTTAAAAACACATTTTTCTGTAGTGTGAAAAAACCCAGAACACATACTTTAATATGGCTTTACAGGGACTTTAAACAGTAGTGTCTGTTTATTTGAATGGTGAATCGTTTAGAAAACAGCTATAGCTACAAAGTAATTTTCATTAGTTATTCCTTAAAAAGTGCCAATGTTACACATAATGTATTTAAAAGACAGATAGAAAAAAAAAAAAAAAAAAAAAAACTGGCGCTCCAATTCAGACTTAATCCTGCAGCCTTTCAAAAGCCTTAACAGCATCAGGATTTTTCAATAATGCATCAAAAAAACACATGGCCCCATAGAAAGCTGAGGCGGTAATCAAAAAGTGGGAGTTAAAGAATTTCTAAATAGGGTCCTATAAATAGCAAAGGAATGAAAAAAATGAGGGCATGGAAAATGGATGAAGGATCAAATCCCTAAGAGGAGGCTAGAGCGCTAGAAGATAAAGGACGAATGTTGCTTCACAGCCTGGCAGTGTGGGCAGCTGTACGGAGAGCAGCCCTCCATCCAACATTTCAGATTTATGAGCAGCTATGACCATAAAAAACATTAAACGTGTGAGATCTTACCAAGATCCTGTTGCCATTAGAAAAATCACAAATGAGATCAATTAAAGCAAAACCGATTCGCTACAATGAATCAGACTTCTCAACGCTGGGAAGTAACTGATTATATGTAATCTGGATTACGCAATCAGGTTCCAAAAATGAAGTAGTTGTAATTAGATTGGAACTGAATGTTTTAAAATGCTTAAAACCAGATTACGGTTACTTTTTTATAGATTACATGATTACATGTTGTTTGCATAATGGTGGCAGTAAATTGCTCATAATTTATTGATGTAGTCTTTTCCATCTTTAAAAATTGCTAATTCATGTACGACCAGTGCTACGTAGAAACTGATGACATGTAATCTATATTACTTAATCTAATTCCAAATATGAAGTTTGTGTAATTAGATTAAATTATGTTTTAAAATGCCTATAATCAGATTACAGTTACTTTTTTTTTTTTAGATTACATGATTACATTATTCACATAAAGGCGGCAGTAAATTGCTCATAATTTATAGATTTTTTTTTCCTAATTAATATTTTCCATCTTTAAAAATTGCTAATTATAAAATTTTCACCCTTTAATTCTTTTACACATTTGGAAAGTTATATACAGTAGGCTATATATATATATATATATATATATATATATATATATATATATATATATATATATATATATATATATATATATATATATATATATATATATATATATATATATGTATATATATTCACAGTTTTATGATGTCAGTTAACAGTCACATGATCACGTTGTGTTTTATTTTTGTGTTGAATTTTTTTATTTTGATATTGTTTTTTATTTTATTTTTAAATTTATTTAAATTTTGCATTTTAATGATTTAATTAATTATTAGCTATATCAACTTACAAACAAACTCTGGCGTAATGGAATCTTTAATGCAGTTCATGATGTTGAAAAAAAAAAGGAATATAATGTCTTTCACTTTGCATTTTTCGTATCAATATTATAAAAGATTCCTATTCACATCAATGTGATTCACGAGTTAAATCAAAAGTAATCTATAAGTAATCCAAAAGTAGTCAGATTATATGACCTAAAACATATTGATACAGATTACATATAATAATAGCAGATTACATTACTAATTACAATTGTGTCACGCAATTTGAAATCACATTAACAGACAATATTTTGTAAAAAAATCGACCCATCACTGCATTCGACAGACAAGATATAAAAACAGATTAAAATCTGCAGTTCACATGAATTTCTGTGTGACTGTACTCTTCGGGGGAAGCAGATGGACTTGACTAACTTCACTTCACAGCCAACAGAGTACAAAAAGAGATCCATTCATCACGCGGCGGTTCGGCTTTTAGGAAAAGAGATACTGTGGACAGATCGATATTTATCCCGCCAAGCTGAAGGTGTTTCTGGGGATTAGCTGCCAAATCTGCGGTGCCTATCAGAGTGATAAATAAAGTTGTGTGTGTATATGCGCGTGTTTGTGAGTGTTTAAGTGTGTGGGTCTCTGTCAGATACACCTGCCCTCAGAGATAAAGGCAAGAAGACAAGCAAACCATGAGCTGGAGATGATAAAGAAAACATCGTACCACGACCTAACTTCAGATGAAAAGTGAGCCGCTCAATAATACAGATGTGTGTTGTAACGACTGAGACAAATCAGACACAATTATTTGTTATAGTTAACCAATAATTGTTTAAAGCACTCTGGGGCCTGTCCCCCATCCCCCGAGAAGTTCTTAGTTACAAGTTTTATTGCGCTAAAGAATGTGGTTGCCACATTGAGAGCTGAGAAGAGACACAGGAAACGTGCATCTTTCCTGCATTATCCCCACATAACACAGACTTTCCTGCACTAATGTATAGACAGACTGTTCTATAAATGAACGTGCACATCCCCAGGAAATGGTATCCATTATTACTGTTGTTGCATTGCACTCATTGTATTCACATGTTTTATGATACATTTAAGGTAACTTCAATTATGCCATGTTTATTGTCTATGGGTTCGTATTGAGAAGATTTAAATGCTTGTGTATGCGGTATGTCCATACCTGTGCAACACATCAGTATTACAAGAATCTTTAATAGTTCTTCTTCAAAAACTCAGCCAGTTAACCTTGCTCGGTCGTAAAAGCCCTGACAGGAGGCGTGTTGTCGCCCGGAAATACAACATCTTCATTGGCCACATCAACCCTAAGAGGTTGGACTTTGACCAGAGGTTAAAAGCTAGAGCACAACGCCCCTCCCACTTTTTCCTTGCTTCTTGGACGACTGAAGAGACCCCCTTCTTGCTGCAGGCCTCGGCCTACAACCCAGCCATGTGCTCATCTATGAGCTTAAGTGTTTCATAGTTCTTCATCCAACGCAGAAGATACTGGCAACAACTTCGGACCAAATCATCAAGATTTCTCCTCAGCCTGCAGATCCGATGCTCCTCAGCCTCAGCCAAAAGTATTGTACATTTGAACACTAAACAGCGATTTAGTATTGATTTGTAAAACTCCCCTTTGTCAGCAAAGGTGTTTTATTACTAAGGAAACTGATGATTCTTTTCCAGATTGTCTTTGACTTTTTCCCATAGCTCCATTAACAGTTCCACTTCCAGTTCAACTCTATCGTTGCTCATTCTTACCTACGTATGTGTGTGACCTGCGCGTATGTTATGCGTTTGTTAGTTTAGTTATATGTTTATGAGTTAGTTAATAAAGACTGTGCACAATACATGTTTGGTTCTGACTCCATCTGCTAATAAATTGCCTCTTAAGTGATTTAGATCCTGACTACATGCTCTGAGTAGTACGGTACAATAAGAATGTTGTTTTTCCATAACGCGGTAATGAACATTTCTTAGAATTAATAAACAATCAACACTGTGTGTTCACTGGACGAACAGGTTAATTGATTGTAATATTAATTTTAATGTAGCTACATCCAGTTAATCTGATTAACTGATTTACATATTCATAATTAATAATCATGAGTTATGAATAATTATTAATATTTCCCCTTTGAGTTAATTCGCTACAGTGTCTAAACAGATTTCATCAGATAAAAGCTTCAGTACACAAAAACATTAAAAAGTCTCATTTCACATAAAAATGCATATGATATAAATGTATTTATAAAGACAATGAAGCTTAAGATTTTTCTTTTTTTTTCTTTTTTTTTTTTTTTTTATAAGATTTGTTTACCCAAATTTTGGATCTCATTCTCATTATTCTAATACAACCAAACTTTTTAAAATTGTTTTAATAATCATTAGCCTCAAATGATGGTTCCCATATGATGATGATGATGGTTCCCATATTTTTATCCATTAAATATATTTAAAATAATTTTGAATTTAGTAATTTTTAATATTGTATGTTTAAATCAGCATAAAGGCAGTACAATAAAGTTTGGGGTTTTTTGCATTCTTTTATGAAAATTTGTACCAAAATTTTCTAGTTTAACCCAAAAGATCTCATTTTCATTACTACATTATTCATATATATATATATATATATATATATATATATATATATATATAAGGCTGATGATTATTAATATATATATATATATATATATATATATATATATATATATATATATATATATATATATATATATAATTGAATAATGATTCCCATTCCCCAAAAGAATATGTTTAAATATTTAAATAAACAAAGGCAGTAAAATAAATACTAATTTAAATAATAAATTATTGTTTTTGCATTACATTAATGTATATTGATCATATTTTAGCCTCTTTTACTGAAGAAAAATTTGATTCCTCAGTAAATGACCCCTTTAATGGCCCTAAATGGAAAACATAACTTTTTATTTTCTTGATTTTGAGGTGAAATATGCCGAAGACACATTTTCATGAGACACTGTGAGAACTTAATATCCATAAAACAGCCATCAAGTCACGTGACACCATCACAGACTCAAATTATTATATGTTGATATGCTAATTACTAATTAATGCTAATGCAGTCAACTAAGTGTAAACAAATTATACATTTAAAAGCAGAACATAATTAATACGGGGACTGTGAATGGGTTTGATTTCGTCTACAAAAACCTTTCACGTTTAAATGGCTTAAAAAGCCATATAACCATACTACCTGTATATTTCAGATTTATTAATGGCATTGCTTAAGTATTAATGGTTTTGTTCACAATTAATGAAATTTCTCCCATTCCATTGGCCCAAAACAGCATCTATAATCACCGCCATGCCCAGATCCAGCAGCTCGCCGATGTAATTAACAAACTGTCAGCAGTATAGGCCAGATATGTTTATCAAAGTCTCAGTGCTGGTTTAAAAACTCTTGAGTTAGCTGTTAGCCAAGGCTTTCTGATTCAACAAGTTCTCTAAGAAGTGTGCAGAAGAACACAACTGGAGTGGACTTGGAGCTGTCAGAGAAAATAATGTAGGTTATCAGCTGGCAGTAATTCAACGTGAAGGGTTTTGTTATGTCACAGATGACTGTGGGTTGGCGTACAGTCAAGCCACTAGAAACTTCCAGCATGACACGTCGTATCACGGCCTCCATCTCTCAGGAACATCAGTATGCAAACCGCCGGACTGATTTGTCTCACAGTCATTCACTGAGCTACTCTGTTCACATTCTCATAGGAACGAAAGAAAATCACATATGAGATCTCTTTAAGAGCTCCATTGCTTCTCCTAGATAGAGAGATTTTCAAAAGAGCTCAAACTTCCCAAGACAAGAATTTTGCAATTAAAAAAGTCAGAGATTTCAATATAAACTCTAACATTTCTCATCTCATTTTCTCAAGTTTAAAATGGTATAGTTTTTATTTTTATTATTAACTATATGCATCTATTTGATTTTATTTAAATAAAAATTGCTTAGAATCAGCATCAACCTCTTCATTGTGAAAACAATTACATTTATTTGGTTAAAAACTATGAACATAGATAGGCTAGCTAAGGAACAAACAATATTCAATTAGTTAAAACACATGAGATTGAAACAAATTGAATTTACTGATGGTGAATACATACAGTAACACTTTACAGTAAGGTCCAATTAGTTAATATTATTTAATGCATTACTTAACATTAACTCCAAATTAATTGTTACAGTATTCATCCGTTTTTAATAAAAAATGTTCATTGTTAGTCCATGTTAGCTCAGGTCCATTAAATAATAAACAGATTTGATTTTAATAATATATTAGTAAATGTTACAATTAATATTAACTAAGATTAAAACATGTTTTAGACTAATTTATCATTAGTTCATGTTAACTAATGTAGTTAATATAAGGCTGATTATTTAAAATACATTCAGTTTATTAGTACTATTACATAAAAACTTAACGGTTTCTTTCATTTATGTACTGTGTGATGACAGATATGCATCACATTAAGTTTATTAGTTTATGTGTAATCCAAATGGAGGAAATTTTATATGCAATTCAAATACATAAACCTTAAATTAAGGCGTAGTGTATTCTTTCAGCATGGCAGTTATGTACTCCATTTTTATTTAAGGAGATATGTGATACTTGAATGAAGCAACTGAAATCTCCATTAAGTCTCATTTCTGAATCCAGAGAACGCTTTTCAATGGCTCATCCTCAAACTTGCCTGCAGAAAAAAAAAAAAAAACAAGTACATGCAAAGTATAAAAAAGTAAATCCATATGCCCTGGGTGACGTAAATGAACTTTGCATGATATGCTCAACAACAAAGTGCCATTTCCTTTCACACTTCATGCAAAGCACCAACTTTTCAAGAGCACTAATATTAACCTTTACAAAACCTGTGAATATGTTCACCTGCTCTCCACTATACACCTTCATTATGGCATTTCAGAAACTGTATAATTAGTCAGAGCTATATGGAAGAGATCTTTCTCGTTTCCAGGCAAATTATAGAGGCGGTTTGGAGGAGGTCATCTGACCTGACTAATTAAGGCCTGAACCCCTGAAGGAAGTCATGACCAGGTTAAAAAGTAGATACTAAACAGCCCTAATTCAAAAGATTACATGAAGAACAATTCAGTGACTGCAAAAGCAGATTACAAATTAGTCCGAGCATATATTTCAACAAACAAGTCAAGTTCGCCCAAACAATAACAGTTTCAACAGAATACAGCTCCAATGCTTTCCTTAGTATCTGACAACAAATTATCTATTCACAAGTTCACACTTACAAATAATCAGAGTAAATAGTATGTGTATTTGGCGTGCTGTCCGAGGGGAGGCTCCGAGCTCGGAATTTGGCCCGAACCCAAAGTACTCCCCATGCATCTCTGATTAGGATAGTAACCAGGCGAGTGTGAGGAGACCGGGTGGTGGAGGGATGCAGAAAACTGTTGAGGAACGTAGGTATATACCGCGTGGGGCCGTGTAACTATTTAGCATGCCGGAGTTGTATATAGGCTTCCTCTTGTACTAATTGAATAGGCAGTTTGAACGTGTTCCTCTCGAGCTTTGTTAATAAAACATCATAAGATACAAATTAAAATGACCTAAAATGACCTATAGAAATTACTTTTGGAAAGCACCGCTGCATAACACCACGACTGCAGTTTAGCTTTCCATAACAATGAACTTTTACAACACATTTGGATTATTTCTCCTTCAAGTAGCTTCATTTATTTCTTTTAATTTCTAACTTTGCCTGCTGGTAACTTTTCAGCGACCATTTTGTGAATTTATCATTTCGGCCATGTTCACACTATCAGCCCAAATCTGATTATTTGTGTATCCGACTGGAATCTGATCTAAAATTATTGTCTACATATTGTGTATTGCAACTGTTCAGATCAGATTTGTGAGTCCATGCCGCTCTTGTGTTTTCCCAGAATATCTGCATTATTTTCTATGGCAATGGCGTTGCGTTGGTAGGCATACGCCAAAAACAACAACAACTACCACAACATGGAGGGGTCTGCAATACAGACGCTGTCTTGTTTACAACACGGAAGTGTGTAGCTGCTGTGCTGGACTAATGCATCTTATGAGGAAGCGGCAGAAACATAGAAGGCTAGTATGAGTGTTTTTGTTCCCGCGCCGTCGTCTCTGTCATTTTCTGCTCGTCCGGCACTTTGCAACAATGAAACTTTGTTTCTGCGGTGACTTTCAGCATGTTTCCTATAACAATGTCTGACGTTTACATTTTACGTGCCGTGAGAAAGTCACATAAACCTTCCAAAATCCGATCAGAGCAGTCAGACTGAAATGGATTTCCGGGAATGCGATTGGAATAGGATTTCAAACCCCTTATGAATCTATCTCGAAACGGATGTAATAAAAATAAATAAATACGCATTTCATGTCATTTTTGGCCATTCACACTTGCTAAATCTGATCGGATTTCAGTCACATATGTACAAAAATCGGATTTGGACTGACAGTCTGAACGCAGTCTTCGACCGGTGTCTGAATTGGTTCAAAAGACCTGATTCGGTTCATTAGCAGCTTCAAATTGAACAGACTTTATATATTTCTTTTCATTTTTTACCTTGACAGTCTAAAAATTTGAGTTACTCATGAACAACGAAACATAGAAAGGGATGGGAATTCGACTTATTCGGGCAGATCACATTTTATATCCACGAATCTCTTAACACAATAACTACTTTGAACGAATCATTTAGAACTGGTTCAAAAGATCTGACTCAACAGAATGATTTGTTCTCAATTCCTACTAGTAACAACTATTTGTTTTAACTTTACTGCATTATAAGATTCATCTGCAAGTTCAGTTTTGTGAACAGTTTCAAACAATTGATTCAAAAGATCCGACTCAACAGAGTGATTCGTTCACTCATTGGCTAGTAGTAACACTAAACATTTTTTAACTTCAAAGATTTGTTGCTTCATTCTCTTTTTTGCTCCTTTTAACTCAGCCAGGTGTCATTAGACATCAATTCCAGTGTTATTTCCACACTGAAAATACAATTGCTTTGCACTGCATCTGTTTATTACGGACTATGCGATTGAACCAAAAAGCCTGGACAATAATGTTGGGCTAGAAAGCACAAATCAAACTGTTGCACACTTACCGTCAAACTTTTTATGTCTGGAGGTAAATACTGTCCGTATGGTGCGGCTGCTTTCATCCACTAATTTCTCGAAATCCAGTTTACCCTGCTGGCCGAGTCTGTCCTCCATGTCTGAAGTGCAGCAGGTGTAGCCTTGGGAACAAACCCGCAGATGTTCACCTGTGGGACGGGAGAAGGACATATTTCACACAGCCGCACAGGGAGACACTGAGCTCATCACACCAAATCAAACACGCTTCATTAAGCCAGAGCTGCGATGTGTGATTTCCCAAACCGCACCGAAGACGTGAAGGTGCACCAACTGAAATTAATGGTGCATGTCGCCTCTGGATGTGACATCTTTAATTACGTCAAAGCGACAGATGGATGTTTGAGAGCCGTCCTCAAACTTCCTCCAGGCACGTGTTTTGCACTCAGGTGAGCTTTTTAATGACTGCGAACAAGTAGAAAACTTGTCAAAATGTCAGTGTGAAAATGTATTTCCCGTCTATTTTTGAAACTTCATGCTTGACAGGCTGCATTACATTACAATATGTTCAGTGTGATATTTTACATAGCTTCCCTGTTGAGAAAAAGTCTAAACCAGGTTCAAGTCAGCATGAAAAAACAAATTACTTCCATAATGTGGGGTATCTAAGTGAAATATTCAGTGCATATCTTATGCTCTTATAATCTTCAGCTTAAGTATATATATATATATATATATATATATATATATATATATATATATATATATATATATATATATACTGTATGACAATATAAATTTTTTTTTTTTTTTTTTACTGACAATAAATATATAACTTACACATCTTCAAAAAAAAGCTTTAATAATAATAATAATAATAATAATAATAATAATATTACTGGAAAGCAAGAAAAAAAACATTTAGAGCAGAAACAATATGCATAAAAAATATTATGTTTTATCTAGCAAGCATGTAACCACTTAAATCATCGAAGGAAAAAATAAACACTTACAGCCAATACAGGCAATTTACCATAGGAAATAAATGTTTTTTAAAGATTTTTAACAGTTATAGCACCACCTATGGTCCGATCTCCCTAAAAGTAAATTTTCGTTTAGGAGTTACTTTTCTAAATTATCCTGTTATAGCTACCCAAAGGGTAAAGTTCAACTTCTTTCTAATTTCTAGAGTCAAACAGGCCCAGCGAGTTTCGTTCTGATCTGCCTCCATTAACCTTGTTTGATATCTGCTCAAACTTCAGTGGTCAATGGCAGACATGTTTTTTGAGGTGCATCAATGTCCACATAGACAGTCATGGCATCTCGGACAAAGACACCACATGCCAATTTTCAAGTAGATCAGACTAAAGGCCTTTGCACACTGAGTCCGAGATTCGCATGCAAAATTTTCGCACGTTAAAAAATAAATTCGACCTCACATTATGTCAATCACGTTTGCACACTGCCTTCGAAACTTTCGTCCGTCAAAAAAATATTCGGATCAGGTTCGATTTTCTGCGTTTTTCGCATCCGTGGCACGCATTTTGAGAGACGTTTTGACAATTCAGAGCCACCCTACGTGAACGCAAAAATCCCGAATGCCATCTGACAAATGGATCCACGGTGCCTACAGCACAAAACAGCAGCACTGAATGACAAACAACGTGCGGAATACAACGACAGATTGTGCCAGTAGCAAAGCATCAAACTGAGCCGCTGACATCCTGAAGTAAACTTTGAAACACTTGGGATAATCATGCAGCTCCTTGATGAGGTGAATTCTCCTTTCTCTCTATGCAATCGCGAAATTGGATGGATCCAATATTTCCTCTTTTTAAGGAGAGAAAGGACAACTAAATCCTGCTCACTGCTTGAAGAATTAATTTTGTATTGTTTTGTGATTTTTTTCGCAACGCATTCATTAATATGCATCGGACTCAGTGTGCAAAGGCCTTAACGGTGAAGTATTTATAGCCATTTTCATGTTTTTTTTTTCCTGTTATAGTGCCACAAAGTGGCCAGTCGCCATATCCTTTTTCACACAACTACAGAATGAGCTCTTATATACGTGTGCTGAGTTTGGTGAAAATATCTAATTCCGTTCACGAGTTATAGCCATTTTTGTAAAAATGTCTCCACCCACTTTTTGGCAGCCCTTAGGGACCGTGAATTAGAATTTCAACTTTTTTAGGATAACTATTGACAAACAGACTCTAAAGAATCTTGCTGTACTGGTTTGGTTCTGATCGGGTCAAAAAAAATATCCCAAAATATCCAAAATACCAGAAAAGTACTCTAATATTAGCTGGTAGCAGGTTCTAAAGTAGAAAAAGTCCAGGCACCCACAGTTAAAAGAAACAGAAGATTTTAAACTGGTCTAAAAGGGTTTTGAGCAGTATTTTTAACTTGGTTCCCAAGAGTACTGAATTCTTTCTACAACCCAACAGTTTGCATTTTGTACCTGTCCGTCTACACCATCTGTCCACCTTAAACCGCCTCGCCCATCGCAACTTCATGAGTAAAAATCTCCCCAACACCTGCTGGATTAAACATGCAGTCAGCCAGACCAGCACTGTATCACCTCTAAACCAAAGCCAAAGAGCTTCTGGCACATGTGGATCGAGGGACAATCTAATATATGGAGGAAATGCAAAACTTCAGCCTAATGATACATTTAAAATCACCTCAAATTTTGGCAAGGAATCATTAGTTGCTTGCAGTGAGCAAAAGTGATAAACAAGAGTGTGTTGGTAATGACATGGCTGCCTCCTTCCTCAAGCCTCTGAGAAAAAAATCTCATTCTCAAAACTAATATCAGACTATTACATACTGAGCAAGGAAGATACTAGCCCTTTTTTTCGAGTATATATTGACTTCTGCACTGCACTATTTTGAGGCCTGTGTGCGATTTAATTTCTGATTGTGTCTCGCATGAGTCTCCTCGTTTTATTGTAATGAGTGAGAAATTGTGCAATTTATGAACAGGGCCGTATCTGAACACGTCTTTGGTGGGAATAATAGGAAACAGACATTATAAGCCTCAATATTCATTGTTGCAACTTTTTCACATTAAAGTTCAATCACATTTAAGTTTCGTCAAACATTAAGCATGCTTTCAATATCTTGAATTGGTTGGTCAAGGGTGTTTCAAAACATTATTTAAAACTTTTCCACCATTTTAAAGTTAAATCACAAATGGGATTTCTTTAATACCTCAAATGTTTCAACAAGACAGCAATGACAATGACATTAAATGTTGAAAGATGTCTCTTATGCTTACCAAGACTGTATTTATTTGATCAAAATACAGTAAAATATAATATTTTGAAATATTATTATTTAAATATTATTAAATGACTTTTCTGTTTTACTATATTGTAAAATGTAATTTGTTCCTGTGATCAAAGCATCATTACTCCATTCTCCAGTGTCACATGATCTTCCAGAAATCATTCTAGCATGCTGATTTGCTGCTCAAGAAACATTACAATTCTAAATATTAATTTTTTTGCTCTGTACTCTTACTGTATGACAATGTATGTTGGGGGTAACTCATCACAAGTAACGTAAGTTACGTAGAGTAACACATTACTTTTAAATTTACAACAAAATATCTGAGTTACTTTTTTCAAATAAGTAACACAAGTTACTTTTTCACATTTAACGACTGACAGCTCTCCTGTCCCCATGTTGAGAGAAATCAGGCGCTAGATAAACATGATGGACATTGTAGTTCTAGACTACATGTGAGCATGCATATACTCATCTCACATGCACAAAATCAGATTCATTATTCCTCAAAATGAATAAAAGCAGTGAAATGGAAACTAAGTATATTATGCAAACCTGCAGTATTTAAATGTTAAATATCACAAATATACTTTGTATTTAATCTTACTTTCTTAATAATTTCTTAACCTTCTCGTGCGTCCTATTCTTCTGCTATCCAGGGGTGAGTTTCCCGAAAGCATCGTTGGTGAACCATGGTCGTAAGTCCCATTGAACTCTATTGGTAACGACGGAACTTGCGACCATAGTTCGCTTTGGGAAACGCACCCCAGAATGGCAGCACAGCTGAAAGGTTTGAGCTGCGCCCTCTACTGTACAGGTGTGAATTTGCATTTCCTTCATTTTTCAATTCATTTCATTTATTCATTTCACTTTTGGTGTGAAATGGCCTTTACTTTTGCAAAAAGTAGAACTTGTTTAATGTTATTGAAAACAAACAAGCAAGCCCAGCCCAGGTGAGTAAGTAACATATATTATAACGCATTACTTTCCATAAAAAGTTTATTCAAGGGGAGGGTATATGAGTGGGTAAATGTATGGGCTTTTTCAGATCTTTTGATCTACTGGACTAAATAAGCTCATGCAATTTACATATGAACACGACGGAAAACATATGGAGAGCATCAGCTTTTTGTTTTGAGAGGGAAAATATCAGAATCGATCCAGAATCATTGTATGTATCGAGAATCTGTGTTTTGTCCCAGCCCTACTGTGAGTGTGTGGTAGAAATCAGGAATTGTGAGAGAACATTGTGCTTGGTACGTTTGGTCTTCAAACCATTCTTGGGTGCTCAGCAGACAAAGTTTAAATCCCATCTGGCTAGCGCGCTTCCCATAATGTTTACGCACTAAGTCCATAGGCAAGAGTAGGTGGTCTTTTGTGGCTGTTCAAACACAATCGACCACAATCTCAAAACGTTTTAGACCCTGTTTACACCTGTATTTAGCGTCATCCACTTGTGATCCGATTGATGAAAATGCTTCTTAATACCAGGTGTAAACAGGGCCTAAGTTCAATTCAGTTTGATTTAATTCACATTTTTTTGTATAGTAACACAATTGGTTACTTTTTATGGAGAAACACAATATTGTAACACATTACTTTTAAAAGTAACTTTCGCCAACACTGATGACAACTATTGACTCATTTGCATCTATTCTAGGAGAAACATCTGAGACAAAACATGAATAAGAAGTCCACTAAGGGTGTGTTCACACTTGGCAAGTTTGATTAGATTAAAACAAACTCTTGTGCGACTGCTCTGTTAGTGCAGATAATTTGGGTATGTGTGAATACTGCCATCTAAACCCTGTTGTGTACCAAACAAGCGAACCAAGACTCCTGATAAGGTGGGTCTCAGTCCGCTTCCAAATGAAATCTGGTGCGGTTTGACTGAAATATGAATACAACATGGACCAAAGACATCTAAACAGGACATGATGCCACAAGATGCAACCCTAAAAAGGATTTTTCTCATCATAGTTGCAATGTTGCCCATTACGGTTCGGTACAGGCGTCAAAAACTCAGTCTCCTTACAGCAGATCTTTCGATCTTTCTGAGTTGGTAAAAATATCATCATACAGTATGTACACACATACAATGAGCACAATTAGCCCAGCACACAGCATCACAAAATACATGTCATAAAAGCCTTTTTTTTTTTCTTTATATTTGGTGTTAAAAATGACAATGTGAATGCTAAGCGAACCAGGACTAAATGTATCATTTTTTTTTTTTTTTTGGCCCAGACCAAAAGAACCAAGTACAAGCTCCATAATTAAACGAAATGCACTGAAATCTTCCTGCAGGTCAGCTGAATTCTCAAGCACGATAAACATTTCTCAGCTCATGAGTTGTGGATTCTGTTCGATGCCTCACCATGTGCCAACAGCTGGTTCGTGTCAGATGAGCCCGTCACAGATAATGACAGACGCAGCCCCCACATTTCATCTTAGAAAGATTGAAGTAATTCATGAGGGCAGAATAACTGAAGAAAAGCCTGTCATCTCTCAACAAACATTACATTGGCTTCAACCCAAAGTGTTTTTAAGCAAATCAAGGTGAGGTCATGATAAACATGAGGTTTTCACAAACCGTTCTAAGACGTTAAGTTAATCATTTTCTCTCATTTCCTCTGTCTCTGGTCTATCCTGGCACAGATGTGGCAGATCGTTATGGATCGTTATCTCTGGAACCTCGAGCACGGAGCGTGATTGAAGCGCAGCATTGTAATTAGCTGGAAATGCTGACTATAAGGGAGTGCTGCTGGTGTTCAAATGCCAGTGAGAGATGAGAGTGAGACAAAGTCCATTTACCACAGACACGGAACAAGATCACTCCTGCCAGAACAGCCCATTGAACCTCATTCCCCACCCAGCAAACTATGGTTGAGCCAAAAATATCAATAATTTGTGCATAGGATTGGTAATTTACCTGTGAGAAACTGTCTGGTAAAATAAATAAATTTTGTTAAAACATACACTACCGTTCAAAAGTTTGGAGCCTCTAAGATGTTTTAAATGTTTTTGAAACTCTTCTTCTCACCAAGGCTGCATTTATTTGATCAGACATACACTAAAAACAGTAATATTGTGAAATATTTTTTACAATTTAAAAGAACAGTTTTCATTTTGAATATGTTTTATTTTCGTAATTTATTCCTGTGATCAAAGCTGAATTTTCAGCATCATTACTCCAGTCTTCAGTGTCACATGATCCTTCAGAAATCATTCTGATATGATGATATGCTGCTCAATAAACATTTCATAATATTATTACTGTTGAAAACAGTTGTTCTGCTTAATATCTTTGTGGAAACTGTGAAGCATAGGATTCTTCGATGAATAGAAAGTTCAAAACAACAGCATTTATTTAAAAAGTATTTTGTAAAACTGTAAATGTCTTTGATCAATTTTTTGATCAATTTAATGTATCCTTGCTGAATTAAAATAATAATTTCTCTCTAACAGATAAATAAATATTTTATAACTTTTATAACTCGCATTGTTTCTTACTGGATATCATACTTTTACTTGAGAATTAATTCAATTTTATATACATTTATGAATTTGTCAGGAGCATTTTTCCAAAGCGATTGCACTGCATTCAGGTTACACATTTTTATTTCACATTACTGAAATAAAATGGGCTGCAAACGCAAATCTGCTATAAAATATTCAAATGTTATTTATGCATACCATCTAGCTTCACACGTAATGCAATTTTGATTCTTATTTTGCTTCGATAAATGTAAAAGTCAAATCCAAGGTATCATACTATATTTTACATCAGCAAAGCCTCAAGGTTTGTATCCCTCTTTCTGGATTAATACTAATCATCAGCAGGGTTGGGGTGCAATGCAATACATACAAAGTAAACATAGCAAAATAACACTAATCGGATTAAAGATGCATTTAAAATATGGTGTTTTCAAGAGGGATTACATTTATTAAAAATTAAAAAATATATATATATATATATATTCTGTGCTTCTGTGCTGTCGACACAAAATAAATAAATGAACAAAAATGTTGCCAAAAAAGAGAATCAAACAGTTTATTGAAAACCAAAGTGCACTCAGTGACTGGAGATTTAGAAATAATCTTCAATGATGAAAGAACGAAACATCAGTTTATATAGTGCAAATGATGCTCACCGACATTGAACGCGCTCTCTACATCAAAAGATTCAACATCCAACCTGATGAAGAGTTTGACAAATTAACTGCAGTGGTAAAGTTCTGTCATGTTAGCTAATGAAGAAAATCTGCTGGATATTTTCTCCTTCCCACCCTCAAACTAGCTTACTAACCAATTAGCTAAAAAGAGTTTGAATACACCTATAAGCATTGGCTGGAACCTGAGAGACTGCAAACAGCGAGCATGTTTGAAATATCAAGGCCTACAGTATATTCAACAGCACACAATCTTTTATTTATTAGTACACAAACATATGAGACGGCCTCTAAAACTAATTTATGCATGCGCTTCAGCATGCTGCTATGGACATGCACAAATGTATATAGAGAATATGTTATTATTCTCCATACTTTGGGTTAAGAAAATAAACAAATTCCTTAACTTGAGCATTAAAGAGTCCCTCCAAAGGGAGTTATTCTCTATATCAGTGCACACTGTTTCTGAACTCCCTGAAACGCCTCAAATGTAGTCTTGAGTTTTCTTCTGGGAAGGAACACGTCACAATATTCCTTATTTAAATAATTCCCGCCCAAGGCATATGCAAAATAAAGGGGCGGGGCCTGGTTGAGTTAGTTAGAAGTGTGTTGAAACTGGCGGCTGTGGTAAGGGGTGGGACATTTCCCAAACACGCTTGAAGTGGTTGACCAATCACAACACACTGGTCCAGCTGACCAATCAGAGCACATTGTGCTTTTCAGAAGGAAGGGCTTTATAGAGACAGGAACTAATCAGGGGTGTGTTTCCCAAAGCCAACTGTGGTCACAAGTTCCATTGTTACCAATACAATTCAATGGAACTTGCGATCATAGTTGGCTAACAAACAGACTAGGAAGAGAGGTGCTGCAATAATATAAAATGTGTTTTATGAACATTCAAGCATTAAAACCTATTCTAGACTTGCCTAAAAACAAAATCAAGACTTTATAAAAGGGCATCTTTAAAGGGCCCCTTTTACAAGATGAAATCTCTGGTGTCCCCAGAATGTGTCTGTGTTTCAGCTAAAAATACCCCACAGATCATTTATTATAACTTGCCAAATGTGGGTGTGAGCAAAAACATGCCGTTTTTGTGTATGTCCCTTTAAATGCAAATGAGCTGCTGCTCCCAGCCCCCTTTCCAGAAGAGGGCGGAGCTTTAACAGCTCACGCTTCGGTTGCTCAACAACAACAAAGCTGGAGAATCTCACGCAGCCAAAATGAGGATTGTCAGTAACGGTCTTCAGCCTTACATTGTTCAAACCGGAGTCGACACTGATGGAGAGACTCAGGAAGAAGTTACAACTTTTAGAATGAAACTAGATGTTTCTGAATGGTTAGTGGATAAATTTATGTAGTTGCTGTGGAGTTGATTCAACTCATTGACTAGCATGTGCCGTCATGTTAATCTTTTGTGCAAATCCAGCATTGAATTGACCCTCGTTTGTGAAGCAGTCCAGCGTAAAATGACGGCATGGCAACAAAACTCTACTACAACAACTCGTCCTCTTCTCTAAAGCAGCCCAACATGGCCTCACCCCCTTTATTGTGTTCACGGTGGTGGAGTTTATAAATTTTAGGATTAGTGATGTCACTAAACCAGGAAGAAGCTCGTTGTAGTCCCTCCAGCCGTTTGTTGTAGTCCTTAAAAAGCGATTTCTATAAAAGACAATATCTCCCTTTGCATTGAACTTTGAGCGTCGTAACTTTGCAGATGTTGTTTATGCTCAAACAGCAACATTACACACTAACTGAAGTTAAAAAAGTGAAATCATAATCAAGGACCCCTTTAAAGTTTGGAATGCAACTTTTCCTGCATTTATAGTGGACAAAAATTGCTGAAAAACTTTCAATAAACCAGCAAAAAAAAAAAAAAAAAAAGATTGAGAGATTGTGTAGGTTTACAGGGAATTTTATCTTGCAGTAGCAACCACATTATAAAAACCACCCACAATGTGTTAAAGTAGCAATGAGCCTGAGAGTTCAAACATGAAATCAGTTTGTACTACTTTGTTTTACTAATTATATTTAAAAAAAAAAGTGATCAATAATCCAAAACTCATATTAAAAGAAACTCTTCACACCCCGAGGATAACTTCAACTTAAAAAAACAACAACATGATCATATTCAAACAGCCTGCTTATTTCTTTTCTCATTATTTTCTATTCCTCAGGAGTCGACTGTTTTGATGGTTACTCTCTATTGCATCATTATAGAAATGATAGAGTTAATAGACATTTCAACGGCACCACTTGCTTCATAAAACGATTCCAAGCTTCTTCCTCCATGGGGCATCGTTGTGAATTTGCATCTCTTTGATGGACCAATATCTCCCTGGACCAATCATGCTTGTGGTAAATATAACTGAAAGTTTGATTTCTTATTTACAAAAAAAAAATCTCCTTTCATATACAGAAGTGATACTGCAAAACTTTTGTAAATATTAAACACAAAATTACATTTATATAGACGTAAATACAGTAAGAAATCACTCACGGTTCCTCTGAGATTCTGCACAGAAATTCGAATTCCCAGATTTGAATTTTTTTTTTTTTTTTTTTTTTTTTGATACTATTTGCTCACTGTGCAAGATTTCATTAAATAATTTAAGGTAACAGCTGTGGCTAAACTTACAGAGCTCAGATAAACTCGCTGTACATCCAATAATTCAATATAAACAAGTAAATCATCATGAGGAAGTGACTGTATGCCAAAGTTGAGGATAGGTAGGTAGGTAGGTAGGTAGGTAGGTAGGTAGGTAGATAGATAGATAGATAGATAGATAGATAGATAGATAGATAGATAGATAGATAGATAGATAGATAGATAGATAGATAGATAGATAGATAGATAGATAGATAGATAGATAGATAGATAGATAGATAGATAGATAGATAGATAGATAGATAGATAGATAGATAGATAGATATTATATTGTGTAAGATATGCTTATAATGCATACATGAACACTCCAGCTATGAGATAAGCCCTGGTGTTCGGTCATGACGAGCGTCTGTCGCCCATTAAACGCCAACTTCTTGCTTCACTTTAACACGCATGCAACTAGTTTCTCCTCACACTGCCTAATTTCATAAGCCGTGCAATTCATCAACGGAGAGGCCTTCAAGTGGAGCCAATGAATCGAATTAAAGATACGGCTGTCACTTTGAAAATACAATGATGTGGTGTAAAGTTAAATAAGCTCTGTGAAAAGAAAGCCAAACAAAAAGACATCGCAGGAACAGAAAAGTGCCTTTTGTTTGCTTTGGGAAGGATTGGAGGAGAAGGAAGCATCTGTAGTGCTATCATTACAACTGAATCTTAACTCAAGCTGGCAGTAATTACATTTCACATAATGAGTGTTTGATTGTAGTGTAAGACAAATTAGCTTTCCTTAAAAGTGGGTAAATGGAAGTAATTGATGGTGGGATTATATTGCTAAACAGAAGACAAACTCTTGTAGCTCTCCATCTTCCAGACCTCCCCATGGATCCAAACAGAGTCGGTGTGTTTCTGAGGGAACGGCCTGCTATTACCTGATGCTTTCTGCTCATATGTGGCTTTTGAATTGGATTTCTCTTTCTGTGAAGTTTATCTGAGCAGACAGGTTTTTCATGTTTCATTACATTATGACCACAGTCGAGCAAAAAACAACACTTATACAACACTACGACTCTAGCTAACTGGAGAACAGGTTTCATCTGGACAGAGTTCTTATGTAGATTAGATTGATTTTCACAATGTATTACTGTTTCCTGTCTGATGCTGCACTGGTTTTCTGTCTTAAAGTTTATTAGAAAATAGAGAAGAAAAGCAACAAGTATTCAAAGCCGTGTTAGAAAATATATGCTCAAACAAACAGATTTTAGGTTAGAGAAACATCTTTCAGAAAATCAAACTATGAATTGATTACTTGATATTCACTCTGAAGCTTAATGTATTATAGTTTATTGCTAGTTTGAAGTCATATTAGAGTGGAAAAATTCTCTGTTAATGATCCAAAACGTGTTACCTATGGAAGCTTGTTTACACCATGAAATAAAATATATATATATATATATAATATAATAAGATATAAATTCCAATTTCACAAAAATTCACAAAATCATGCAATTCTGACTTTATAACTTGAGGTTGTTTATATTGTGAGTTATAAAGTCAGAATTGCATGATATAAACTCGCAATTGCAAGAAAAAAGTTTATAACACGCAATTCTGACTTTGTATCTTGCAATTGCGACTTTATATCATGCAATTCTGTCTTTATAACTTGCAATTCTGACTTTAACTCACAGTTCTGACTTTAACACAATTCTGTCTTTATATAACGCAATTCTGACTTTAAAACTCACAATTTTGACTTTATAACATGCAATTCTGACTTTATGACTCGCAATTGTGAGTTTAAATCTCACTATTCTGAGGAAAAAAAAGGCAGAATTGTGAGATAAAAAGTCGCAATTACATTTTTAATTTTTCCATTTAGTGGCGGAAACAAGCTTCCATGGTAACCAATAGTTTTTGACAAGTTAAAAAAAAAATGCAACATGCAACACAAAAACATAAACATAAGTGTTAATAAAAAATAAAAGTATTAAGTATAAAATTAAATATAAATAAAAATATTTAAATATATAAAATAAAAATAAAAGCGTAACAACATGAATACACAAAATAAAATAGTTTTGCATGAAAAATGTTAATAAAAATAATTTAAATATAAAAAATTAAATACTGTATTTAATAAATATTAAACAATATAATAATATATAATTGAAAATAAAAATAGCTATTTTTAATATGTATTTAAAATATTAAACCAAAACACCTAATTAACAAACAAACAAATAAATAAATAGTTTAAGTTAAACTTTTTTTTATAAGTTACAAGTAAAAAGGTTTGTGCTGCACTAAAAATCCCAATATTTTTTGAGCCCTGATAGCGATTTCTTTTTGGAAAATGTCATAGGAATTAATTGGTCATGAAGTGTGCAAACACTCTGTGAACAATACGGCAGGTATTTGACACCAAGTATAGGATGAAAAAAAAAAAAAACTGTGGGATAGAGATTTCATGCTGCGGCAAAACCAGCCATGGGATCTGATTATGCCCAGCGAACAAAGTCATGCCAAAAAAACTTGGAGCAACTCTCCACGGTATTCATTAGTCTACCTGGCCACAGGGATCTCCTGCATATGGCTGCTGCCATATGGTGGGTCCCACGGCCCACCAAGAGACTCTCTGCCAGCCCGTTCACCTCCAGCACCTCGGAGAAAAACAGCGCTAGCCTAATTTACAGCCGACAGAGATGATGTGCCGCTCTCTTTGATGGCCCAGACCGCTCGCAGCACCTGAAGCGAGTCCCGACAAACCACATGTCATTTTGGTTCATTTTGTTTCGTGGCGAGGAGCATAGAAAAATCAATAATCATTGTTGTTTATTGCCTGGCTGGTGTGTGGAGACTTTTGTCAGTGGCCACCCAATAAGTCATTTATCATGTAGTGCAGCCCTGGAGAGAATGATGGGATGGCGAAAACGAGAGAGCACTCGGACTCATTTAAGAACCGCAAAGAGATTTTCGCCGCCCGTCGTGGGCTGAGACGGGGAAACCTGAGCTCTGTGCTAATTCCATGACTAATCAAGTCCAGGCTGCTTTCGCACGTCGCAGGAGCCGCGCTCGATAGTGCCACAGCTTCTGAATCGACATCGATCCGCCATCAGATACGTGCTCATCAAAACCAACTCCAAATCAGTGACTTCAGAAGCAGCAGTGGGAGACTGGACTCGTCCGCTACTGCTAAACGAAGCTTCGGACTCGAGCACATGTTGGGGTATTAGGCTAAACGCGCTAAGCTATCTTTATAGATTAGACACCTTGTTCAGGCCCTCCATTACTTCATTACTGGGAGAAACGTAGTGAGCTGGACTATAGCTGAAGCATTGATCTGATTCATTCAGCTTCTGTCTCGCTCATGAAATCTGTTAAGAGCAAATTTCACCCGAAAATTAAAAGGAAAAAAAAGCAATTCATTTTTGCTTAAAGTAAATTAAGTCTACTTTTAAGACCAACAAAATCCTTTTTCTCACTAAATATCTTTTTTTTTTAAAAGGATCTCATTCAACAAATAATTGATCATGCATGTGATTCTATTCCTTGCAAACTTTCATATTGTTTTTGTCTGTAATGTTTTGAATATGATGTAAATATGCCATCAGGAAGCAAAAAAAAGGGGGGGGGGGAAGCAACCTTTGACAAATCAATCATGTTGTATATACATGAATGCAGTACAATGTGAATTATAATAAAGAATGTGTGGAAAATAATAAATAAGTAAAATAAAATAAGTCTGTGAGGATTTGAGAACAAAATGTGATTCTTAGGAATCAATGCAATGCATTTGAATGCAAAACATTAAATAGCCCCAAAACAAACTTGCAATGCGAATAATTGCTCTCTTTTTAATCTATTCTGCATTTAAATTTGGCATGGCATGTTTTTATGAGTGTCACCCTATTAGTGTTGTCATGAAACCAAAATTATGACTGACTAAAATATTGTGATACCAATACAGAATCGATATTACAGCAAAAAACTAAAACAACAGTAAAAGTAACTGAATAATATGAAAGAACCTAACATTTTATAATTTCTCTTTTGTTGTTTAATTAACATTAATCACACAGACAGCAACAGATTTATTATGCTGCTGTCACTTTAAGACCTGATGCATGGATTCAATACATTGGAACAAACCCGATTTCTATTTTACGATCACTTAAGACATACCCAACTGTCTTTGAGTGGATACTCACCAGGTTGGCATTTTGACGTATTTTTGACCATTCAAGTGTAATAATCCATGAATGAGAACTGTATGGAAGCTTGTTTCCGCCACCAAATAAAAAACGTAAAAAAAATTGTGACTTCTTATCTCACAATTCTGACTTTTTTTTCACACAATTACGAGTTTAAACTGGCAATTGCAAGTTATAAAGTCAGAATTGCATGATTTAAACTCACAAATCTGACTTTTTTTTCCTCAAAATTGTGAGTTTATCTCTCGCAAATTGGACTTTATAAAATGTAATTGCGAGTCATAAAGTCAGAATTGTGAGATATACTGTAAACTTGCAGTGATCGTGATCGCATGCTGTCTGAAAGGTGGCTTTCTGCGTGCAGGCATCAGGTCTGAGCCCGACAGTACAAGCAGCGCTTTGAGCTCTGTTTCGAGGCTTATTAATCTTAAATGGGTTAGTTAACCCAAACATGAAAATTATGTCATTAATTACTCTGCCTCATGTCATTCCACACCCATAAGACCTTCATTCATCTTCGGACCACAAATTAAGATATTTTTGATAAAATCTGATGGCTCAGTGAGTCCTGCATCGCCAGCAATAACACTCCATATTTCAATGCCCAGAAAGCTACTAAAAACATATTTAAAGGTGCTAAAGAGGATGTTTTGTTTTATACATTTTTTGCAATATTACTTGAAACTGTCTTTACTAACTGATAAAAGACTATTTATTAGGTGCACTGAAAGTAATAATATTAATATACATCATCTGTGCACGAGGTAGGGCCTTAAAAACATCAGCCAAACGTTTACGCGATCATCGCGTAAACGATTGGCCCTCTGGCTTGTCAATCACTGCCATGACGATCCATGTGAGAGACGCGCGGCTGCGCGCTCCAGTAACTTTCCACACTACACAGGCGCTGCATGCAATGTTTTTGTCAGGAGTAACAACTGCAGATTATGAGTTACCTGCGGTGAGTCCGACATAATGATATGAATGTAAATTGATACTTATGACTGATCGCGCTCAAACGCATCCAGTCAGAGCCAGTTGCTTTCAGTTTGCGATTAGGCTACAGTCGGTGTTCAAATTCCATGTGAAAGTATATAAATCTGCTTCAGGAGCAGGAAACAATCGCTGTATGTTGAGCACAGTCAGAATGTTTTAGCTAGTCGTTAAATGTGTGCCCGGCTTAATAACACAGTGAATGCCGGTGGTAAACACTCGTGTTCCGATACTCGTGCACGAGTTTTGGGAGGCGTTCCCTCTAAATGAGCTGTGAAGGAGGGGGATTGTTCTTACCCATGCGCTCATTTCAAAAACTCGACAAAAAGAACCTCTTTAGCACCTTTAAAACAGTTCGTGTGACTACAGTTGTTCAACTTATTATAAATCAACGAGAATATTTTTTTGTGTGCCAAAAATAACAAAATAGCAACTTTATTCTACAATTTCTAGTGATGGGCGATTTCAAAACACTGCTTCGAAGCTTTGAGAATCATTTGTTTGGTTCAGAGCGCCAAAATCACATGATTTCAGTAAATGAGGCTTTGTTACGTCATAAGTGTTTTGAAACTTAAATCACTTGACTTTGGCAGTTTGATTCACGCTCCGAACCACTGATTCGAAACAAAAGATTTGTTAAGCTTCGAAGCTTAACGTTAACCCTTTAATAACTCTTTTAAACATCAAACACGTCCCGCCCTTTATTTTCTCATGCGCTGCGCCAATATATTTCATTCCCTGCAGGCAAGAGCTCTGTATACACCTGTACCAGTGTCACACATTGACGCAAACTATGAAATACTGCTCTTATTAGAATGCTGTCATTCTTAAATATATCGCAAAGGTTATCACAATGTCCGTATAGTTCCGGTATATCGTGCAACACTACACCCTATTATATCATAGTTTGAGAGTAAATCCCATAGGATTTGGACAGAATGACGCTACTCTAGCTCCAACTGCCTTTCACTGTCCTAACCAGCTGCAACACCACAGATTTTGAGCATCAAATAATTTGTCTGTCCTCACTGAAAGTGAAATACCACACCAAGCAACAACAACACAGCCAATCATAAAATTTCATTAAAACACAGCTATGCAAAGAGGCGATTTGGGGAAAATTAGATTCTAATGTGAACAGGGCTGATGCAATGAAAATAGAAACAAAGCAACCAATAAAACAAGCTTATTGCTTTACCGTGCAGCTGATCACGACACCGTGTTTGTGTCTATCAAAAGAGAAGAAAGCACAAACCAGCCTGTGTTGTTCTCGAAGTTCTATCGACTCTGGTTCTGTCTCAATCCACACTCTTGTTCGGTAGTAAATGCACTACAGGGAGCCAGACAATATAGGGCTGTCCCACTGTTATAAACTGTGTATTTTCTCCCTAGAAATTCACAGAAAGGTTAGGAAGCTCACTATATTCACCTATCGAAAACATGATTTCTTAAATCTCTCGAATTATCATGGAATTCAAACGTCTTAAGTGCCTTTCTTTTTCAAAAATATAAATAAAATAATCTAACAAAAGACAACCATAAAAACAATGTTTTTGAAGCTAACCAATTAATTACATTACCAATCGATTTAACATTAACTCATGATTGTATTATGAAATTATTTGTAATAAAACAATTAACTATTTTATTTGATTATATAACATCACATTTAACATTACCAAGCATTTCATAATTTTTACGACATTTCATTTAATAAAACAATTATTTTATTTGATATAATGTTTAAAATAAAATTTATTAAATTATGAAATGCTAGTTAATTTAATAAAACAATTATTTCATTTGATTATACAACATCGCATTTCATGATTTTATGAAACTATTTTATTTAAGTATTTAATATTTACTAGCATTTCATGATTTTATTAAATAATTTGAATTTAAAAATCATTATTTTATTTGATTATGCAATACTGTATAAATTCACATGATTTTATGAAATTTTATTTCTTTTAATTAAACAATTTTTTTACATGATTATATAACTTCAACTAGTATTCGATGATGTTATGACATTTATTTAATATAACAATTATTTTTATTTGATTATATAATGTTTAAAAAATATATATAAACAATATAATTATGTCATGCTAGTTAATGTTAAACATGTTATATAATTAAATAAAATAATTGTTTTAATATGAAATAGTTAATTTAATAAAAAAATAGTTCATTTGATTACATAATATCATATTTTCATTAACTAGAATTTAAATATTAAATTATATAATTATTCTATTTGAATATATATTTCATAATGGTATAATCAGTTCCCATTATGTACTTTTTAGAACCTGCAATGAATACGCACAATAAACGCAAATTTGATTCACATCAAAGGGAACTAAGGAGTAGAATGAGACACAGCCACTGTAAACAAACATCTCAATACAAACTCAACCCACAGAAATGTCTCTGATAGTTTGAGCCAGGCTGAGGGAACATGGCCAGTGTTTGTTGCCTGTATCTTCATCTAGTCTGTCATTATCAGCTTTGCCAGACTAATATGAGAGTGTGTCACGCGGACATGACCGACCTCACCATACAAAGAATCCTTCAGAGAAGAGCGTGATGGGACAGACGAGCTACATTCAGCCAAAGCAAACATTAAAGGTCTTGGAGCGAAGGCAGACGGTTTCGGGTCCCAAGTTCTTTGAACGCTTGCCAGACCACCTCCAACCAAACCAACAAACATGATTAAAGACCTTCAAGCTGCTTCTGTTGTCATGGCCGGGTTACCCTTTAAAATGATAATAACACAAGTCCATCTAATGAACATATCATCCTTATACTGCATAATGAATTACTTTTCAGACCAAACGCTGCTTAATTATCCCTTAAAGCCAAGATGGATGCTGAGATCCAACTGGGTCCAGGCCAAAACAGCGTCTGCATGTTCAGTGTTGCTTTTGAGGAGCAAAATATAAGTAATTGATTAAATCTAATTGAATCTAAGGAATAATTCAACCCAATATTAACATTTAGTCATTATTTACTAACTTTCATGACATTCCAAACTGTAAATCATTCTTAGCTGTCAAAAAACACAGTAAAAAAATGTAAATTATTACACAGCACCATATCTATCTATAGCAAAAAAAGCCTAATATTACATAATTTGATGATGCCAAGTTCAAAAATATCAATACAAACTCTTTTTTTTCCAAATTAAATTTTCAAATTAGAAGTAAAATCAGCTTTAAAGCACTTATCAAAATGACAAAAGCAGTTAAATATCAAAGGTTTCCATTTTAATGACAAAAAAAGGTATTCAAACTTGCAATCTGCAAATGACTGGAAAAAAAAAACATGTTCAAATACTCGATTTAAAGAGGCTATATGTAAGAATTTTTTATGTATTAATCACTTTATTTTAATTGCCAATGAGTGAACAAGATGAAATTACAAACGAAACAAATGCTTATACAATGTTCAGGATAATACTGAAAGAGCCATTCTGTACTGTGCATGTGACATACAAAGAAAAGGGATTAATTTGTCTCACATAATCAGATCTACAGTCTATAGTCTCAAATATACTAACAGTGTAATTTTAATTACCTCATCTGTCGATATGATGCTGGTGAATTGCAGAGCTGGTGCAAACATATTCATATCGCTATGAACAGATGCTTTCTTAATTGCTTCTTACCACTGTCTTTTTTATTGTGCCTTTATTTTATTATTGAGAGGAAAGCGTCCAGCATATATTTACATATTCATCTAAACGTTACTGTCAGCAGCGTAGATGGTGTCTGGATTGACAGTATATCCTTGCAAAAGTATAGCTCCTTTTAATGTCAAAGAACAATGAATGTAATGTCACTGTTTGGATGTAGAAAAACGCCCACAGATGTGTGCATTTGGGTCATATTTGCATTTTCTTCTGTCACTGGTCATAATCTAACCTTGAAATCAGGATTAGGCAGAAAGTAAGGTGATTCATGTGACAGTGGGCTGAGAATTGAGCAAATAGTTGTATCCTGCTGGCTCGGAGGAAGATAGGAATCATGTCTTTGTGGCAGGGTTTTTTTTTTTTTTTTTTTTTTTTTTTTTTGGTGATTAAGGGATAATTCAATCTTCTTCACCTTACAAATGTGCTACAGCAAAATAGGCACTAGTTTTGGAATCAGCACACCAAAGTTAGCAAGAAACAAGTGTTGGATTTCATTCAGCAAATATGATGCAGGATGTGTTATTCACTAATTGGATGTTAGCATGAAAGTTTATAGGAAGTGGGAAATAAGCCATAATATGTGATCTTTGCTCATGTGAACTTTTGCTCCATATCCCACTTTCCTCTATTACAGCTGGGACTCGAGACCCAAATTGAAGTTGTCCATACACAATTGTGAAGAGAATTCCCTGAACTAAATGTCACCATATGTTTCAGTTCTCTGAGGCTGATAAAGGCTTACCTTCAACATCCAAATCACTTCCAGTTTTGGCAGCCACTCCTAATTTGCCCACAGATATCTGGGATTTCCTCAAGTAAAAGTAAAGGCACATTGAAAGAGATACAGAAAACACCAAACTTTGTGCTTTCAAATGCTATGCGGTTGCTTTATTTGTGGTTATTTTAATAACTACCTCTCTCACTTATTAGGCAATGCTATGCCAACAAATAATAGTGTGGATATATATATATATATATATATATATATATATATATATATATATATATATATATATATATATATATACAAAGCTTCTGTAGCATTATACACTACCGTTCAAAAGTTTGGGGTCAGTAAGAATTTTTTTTTTTGAAAAGAAATTAAAGAACGAAACTTCTTTTAAAAACATTAAAAATCTTAGTGGTTCCAAACTTTTGGACTGTACTGTATATATAGCCATTATATATATATATATATATATATATATATATATATATATATATATATATATATATATATATATATATATATATATATATATATATATAATGCAGTCGCTCCTACTAGCCACTTTGGTTGAATGGTTGGGTTGAATTTTATATAATAAAGCCTGTACATTTTCCATTTGTAGGCTTTTAAAAAGGCAACTGAAATAAAAAACTAAGTGCAAAATATCAATTTGTCAATACATATACAGTGGATCAGTATAATGGATCAGTGCATCAAGTCTTAAAGTGACAGCAGCCTAATACACCTTCTGCCAAATTATGAGATAATATTAAAAATATCTATATGGCAGTATTTCCCCATGGTATTGATGTCAAAATTGTGGCCTGTGAAAATGCTGAGTGGCTAGTAACTTTGGAAAACCACTGGCCACAGTGACTGATGAGCAAAAAAGTTCCACACACACACACATACACATTTATATATGTGCATGTGTGTGTATACATGTGCACATATCCAATAAATAAATTATAAAAACACATGGCAATGATCATTTCTTTGTTAGTGTTGCTAAAATAAAGCAATTTTGAAAGAAGAGAGATCTAACACTCCCCAATAACGCTGAGACATTATTGAGACAAACCTCAGACTCCACGATATCAGCAGCTTTTACCTGGCGATTTAATGGAAATACGCTCTCAAGCAAACTATTCCATGACCCACTGATCCACAGCTTTTACCAAACGGAAAGACGGCAGCAATTCATCCAACATTCCCGTAACCGGCCCCTTATCCACCGAAAGATGGTCTCCATACATATAGTGGGCACTCAACCCTGCCGTAATTTAAAGTCCATTTAATGTACATTAACAGCCTTATGAGCATTTTTACAGTTCCCCACTCAAACCCCCTCACCACTAATGAGGGGTCACACATCGCTCGCAGGTGGAGCTGCTTCTGTTAAATGTCAATGGAGGAATACGCTGTTAGCAAGAAACGCAGGTGTCGAGAATGATACATGCAGGCTATTAAAAGGAGAGGTTTTAAAAACTACTACAGTATTCATCTACTCAGAAGGGAGCGCAAGCTGAAATAAAACTTTATTATGCTTATTTTATGAATGTCAGGAGTGATGTGATGACAAAAATTAATGTGCAAGCCTACAGTACTTCTATGTTTTGTGGCATTCAGGACTGATGGGTTTTTGTAAGAAAAATATCCCTATTTAAAACTTTATTAACTGTAACAACTAGCTTCTGGCAGATGGCCATACACATCGATTTGATCGACCCCTGACCCGACGCATAGCACAATGTCGAACAAGGAAGTGCAGAGGATAGAGCAAAACAAAACACCAGTCATGAATTAGAAGTCTGAAATGAGAATTTTTGAAGAGAAATATCGGAGGATTTCGATATAAGAGAAGAGGAGCTTGAGTTTGCTGCCCAGCCCTATTTGTTTGAACCGCGAAAGGCATCTAAGCCTACGATACTCCTACATCCTAGAGCATACATCGCGTCAGAGGATTAATCATCTGCCGGAAGCTGGTTATTTTAGTTTATAAAGTTTTAGATATGAATATTTTTCTTACAAAAACCCATCGCTTCACTTCAGAAGGCCTTTATTAACCCCCTGGAGCCATATGGATTATATTTATGATGGATGGATGCAATTTTTTGGCTTCAAAATCTCGCCCCCCATTCACTACCATTATAAATCTTGAAAGAGCCAGGATATTTTTAAATATATCTCCGAATGTGTTTGCCTGAAAGAAGACAGTCATATATACCTCAGATGGCTTGAGGGTGAGTAAATCATAGGATAATTTTCATTTTTGGGTGAACCATCCCTTTAAGTTTTAATTGAGGCACAAACAGGAAGTACAGTTTCAACTTAAAAACTTAAGTTTATCTGCCTTCATTTTTTAAGTATAATCAACTTAAATTATCCTAAACTGACCTAAATCGAGTTGAATCTTATATAACTTGTTTTAAAAAAGTTGAAATTGCTTAAATTATTTTGATGAGTTGTAAAAAGTTGCCATGACTTATTAATCATTTTACAGTGTGGAATTTGGTCTGAAATTATAAATATAACTATATGAAATAATTTCAATATAAATAACACATAAAAGCCATTATACTCATAACATATGGAAAATCCAATGTGCATATCAACCAAAAATATCCCTCATTCCACTTTGCATCTGACACAACAATAATCACTATCTATGTTGCTTTCTGTGCACTTTTAATCTAAATATTTGTCAGGTTTGTTGCAGTTGGTTATCATATCTGGTTTAGAGTTAGAAAGCATATAAAATTGCAATGCATCCATCCACAATAAAAAAAAAAAAATCAAGTTTTGGAACTCTGGGAATGGAAGAGCAATGGGAAGGGGAAAAATGCTGGTCCACTGCACACTGCAGAGATGCTAACTGGAGCATACCGCAGTATTACAGGTAGCAGCTGGTGGCTGGAGTTTGCCCAGGAACGGCCCGAGGCGTCCGCCGATCACCTCCACCCATCTGGAATGGACAGCCTGACCTGTTCCCACTGCCACAAGCCACTGAGGCTCGGTTGTCATCTGGCCGCTAAAAGCCCGCTGTGCTGCGCTTTCCACAATCAGAAATGAACTGTGCAGAATCAGACCTCAGATTCTGCTTGACTACATTGTCTGTTTGATTAATGCTTCTGTTAATTTAACTCATGTTGTTCATGTCGACTCATCAGCATCAGACTGTCCATGAGTCCATTCAGCCTAAATTACAGTCCGAAATATCAACCAGGCCAATTAATTAGCCTTTAATACTAACAGAAGTCGAAGTTGGCTTAATGAACTGACCTGAAAATGCCTTTTAATTGCAATTCAGTTTCAACTGAGGCAGAAACAGGATATAAAATAAAATTTCTAGGGCTGCCCCCAAATATTTGAGTAATTGTTAGTCGACTAGAAGAGGCTTAGTCGACCGAAAATTATATTAGTCGAAGAAAAAAACAACAAAAAAACCTTGTGGCGAAGTCACTCAGTCCATGAGGGACAGACTGTTAACGGCGGGTTCTTGTGGTAATTGTATGTCGGGCAGGAAATCCAAACATTCGCCTATCATTCATCGACCTCAAATATGGCTTATCATTTGAATGTAAATAGTAGCAAATTTACATGCAGGCCACTACCTAGATGAATGTGTATATAGTAAATACAAATATTCCCTAATGTTTTAAAATTCAGCTAAACTTCAAAATTATACTTCTGATGTCAATATTTATTTATTATTTTATAGTTAGCTATCACATGCCAGAATTGAACACTACACTCTAAAAACTAATTCAGGGGACCTTTAGTCATTACTTAAATATATATATATATTGTTGTGAAATGAAAAAAATCAAGTTCTGAAATGCTGTTAGACTTTTTACTTGTAATTGTTATTTTATTGAGCTTGGATGACACACAAATTATGCCTTGATTCGATATACTATCATGACTTGTCATAGTTTAACATTTTCAGTTAATCAAAAATGTATTTAATTTTAAGTTCTGTTAATGTAAAATACACTCTGATGATGTGTAAACGCGTTTCATTGTTTTGAGTTGTATGAATACTTTTAATTTAGACGAACTTAAGTTAAGTGAAACTGGGCTGGGATTTATATTTCCCATCATGCTTTGCCCATGGCACTTGAAAGGGAGAGTAAATGCTAAAATTAAGTGTTATATAATGTTTTTTGCACAAGATTAACGGTAAGGGATATTTAGCAGTAATTAGTGTTTTGTTATGCTAATTTAGAAGAGTTTCTGTTAATGTGGGTTTTTGGAGATTTACCATCATGGTGACAAGCGGTGCTTGGTAAGTTCATGTTACTTAGAAATGCGTTTTATTGTGTCCAAAAAACGTCTTCACCTTACTTAAAATGTTATGTTGGATCAACTCAAAATATTGCTTTGAATTAATGTAATTCTCCCAATTGGCTTAAGTTAAAAATTCTAGTGGAAAATTTTTTTTTTTTTTTTTTTGAACCAATGTTTTATTTTTTAGAGCGTAGTAAAATGTCTAATTAGCTAAGGGGGGGGAAATGTATTGTACATATCAGGGAATAATTACGCAATTAGTCAAAATAACTTATCACTTATTTTATCAATGTATGTACAAAAATATAATCTAACCAAGAGGAAAAGCAAGTTTTACTAATCATTCTGACTAAATGACAGACTGAAACATCAATCAGGCTGTAATATTAACAGAAAACAACAATGTAAAACAGAATGGTTGGTTTAACTTAAAAAAGTAAGTTACCTGGTAGCCTTAAAAATTTGAGTTCATTGAAATTAAAAAGTTGAGTTCATGCAATGAAGGTGATTGGTTTAATCAACAGAAAGTCAAAATATTATGTTATCTGAACCAAATTAATTATTGAAGTTGATTTGACAAAAGAAAAAAAAAATGTGATAAAGATTTTTTTTTTTTTTACAGTAAACAGATTTTTTTTATTATTATTATTTGTGTAAAGTGTAAAAAAAAAAATAACATCAAATTAATTTGACCAAAAAAACAAAACAAAAAAAAAACAACTTGATTCTGGCACATAAAACCTTTTACAATGCAGTCAGTTCCTGTAATGTAAGTTTGTTCTCTCTGGATATTCTGTTTCACGAACAAAATGCAAAAGTCATTTATGATTATTATCAATGACATTATATCAGCAATCATCAAGTGAGTCAAGTATAGCAATCAGTCCGATATTATCTAGTTATCAGCATACCATTGAAATATCACTTATTGGTTGACAACTAATATAAAAGAATGAACATTTTAACCGTGCACCTACTGTAAAACTTTATCACCTTTTCTATCAGCCACAGAACACACAAAACCCCTAAATCACAGCTTTGATGCATATCGTGTCCCCTTTAAGCAGCTAAAAGAGTATCTCTATGGTTTGCAAAGCATTGTAAATCAACCTCGTCAAAAATCATTTCCATTATCAAATATAAGTGTTATCCAGAATGCAAACTCCAATTCTTATCTCCTCTCACCTTGCGATCTCATAAATGGATCGGTATCTGTTTGAGCAGGACGGTGGTGTCATTGTTTAAATATTAGTTTAATTCCCTACGCATTAGCGTGAGGAACGAGCCGGCATTACTCTCGCCAGCACCTCGGTCCCAGCAGGCTTCACGGACGTAATGGTGTGTGACTCCTCCATCTGAGGCGACTGTCTGTTAGATTTTGATTATTTCATGGATTTTCCACTCTAAATATCTTGTAAAAGCGCAGCAATTTCGCAAAGAAGAGAACAACATTCTTTCCATCAGAAAAAGCTAAACGAAATGTGCTGTGTGAATAGACTTTGATGGCTGTGACATTTTGTGACAAAAGTGTTTGCGCTGAAATAAAATGTATAGAAGGAAACAAACAGAGAAATGAAAAATAAACGGAAACGTGTGAGGCGTTATTTTCAGCTGCTGGTTTGCTTTGAAGGCAGTGACTTCCTCGACACGCCTCACCGCAGCTTGTTATCCAATTTGTCGTGAGTTCAAGAGGTATTGCGTCTGTCAAAATAAGCTTTTACGCCAACAGCCGTCTGAAACAGACGTTGAATTTAAGTAACGCACATCGAGAGGGCCTGGTGTGAATTCTTATTAGGCTGCAAGTTTCTGTAATGAACTCCAGGACTGAACAGTGTGTGCTGATCAAGAAGAGTGAAAGTTACTACAGGTTGTTAACCCTAAAAATCATTAAAGCCACGTCTAACATCAACATGAAATCAAAACTGATCCTGTGTACACACATCATTCAAATGTTTGATGTTTTTGAAAGAAGTCTCTTCTGCTTACCAATTTGTTCAAAATACAGTCAAGTAGTTTAAAATAACTGTTTTGAATATATTTAACAATGAATTTTCAGCATCATTACTCCAGACTTTAGTGTCACATAATCTTCAGAAATCATTCTAACATGCTGATTAAGAAACTTGTATAAAAGTCCATTCAGGATAAACTTGCTAGCAGTCAGCAATAGGACTGTCATGATTCCTCGATAAAATTTGAGTACTTGGTTTTTAAAAAATCCTCGATTGCAATTTACCCGTGCCGATTATCCGGAAAAATACAGAAAGTTATGGAAGCTTGTTTCCGCCATTAAATAAAAAGAAAAAAAGGTAATTCAGACTTTTTTCTTGCAATTGCGAGTTTTTATCATCACGCAATTCTGACTTTTTTTCTCAGAATTGTGAGATATAAACTCACAATTGCAAGTTATAAAGTCAGAATTGCGTGATAAAGCTAAATTCACAATTGCGTTTTTATAAAGTCAGAATTACGAGAAACTTTATATCTCGCAATTCTGACTTTTTTTTTCTCAGAATTGTAAGTTTATATCTCACAATTCTGATGTTATAACATGCAATTGCGAGTTATAAAGTCAGAATTGTGAGATATAAACTCGCAATTGCAAGAAATAGTCAGAATTGTGAGATATAAACTCACAATTCTGACTTTACATCACACAATTCTGACTTATAACTCGCAATTGTGAGAAAAAAGTTAGAATTGAGAGTTTATATCTCATAATTCTGACTTTATAAAATGTCGCTTTACTTTTTTAAATTTTTTATTTCATGGCAGAAACAAGCTTCCATAGAAAGTGGTGCATTCCACAGACGAGAATCCATGAACCGCGTTATTAGACCGTTTTCTAAAGCTGCATGATATATTAAAACCATTCAAAAATCATACTATAGCATAGTGCTATTGTGAATTCACAAAGGTTGCGATTCAGTTAAATATATGCACTGTGGACTCAATAGCATATAAATATATAATTATAGGCCTAATATACATGTGCTTTTAGGTTATGTGCTTCTCAGAGCGGCTCCGTTCACAGTAAATGCTGCTCCACATTAACTGTCATCATTTACATGCGTGAAGCGCCTCTCAAACTTCATCTCTGCATACGCTGTGAGTTTGGTTGGCTTATAACATTCATCTGGGAATGCAATGTGTGCCATTTCAACAGATTTGTGAGGTGAATCATTTATAAGCATTTATAAGCCTACACCAACAGCAGAATACATCAATATCTGAACTGTTCGTCGTGATTTCAAAATACAAGTTTAAACTCTCACTCTGAATTTGCATGTTTTGATGTCTGCATAGAAATTACAGTAGCTGTAGCAGTTTAAACATGAGGAAGTCGCCAAATATTAAAGATTAAGAGGACATTTGAATTAAATGTTTGGCCAATATTAAACAAGGATTTGAGCTGTAAGGTGTAACAACAACAATCAGCAGGCCGTTGGTGCCCTCTGCAGGCATGTGTTATATCACGTAATGTACATAAGTTAATTGTTTATGTCATGTATATTACGTTACGTATTTTACCAGTGTCGTTCAATAAAACCATATGATTACTTGCTTTTGGTACTTTATTTGAACCTATTAATATTACCTCATTGTTATTATTTTAAGTCATTTTATTGTTCACTTGGGTCTATTTTTATTACCACATTTTTTTTTTACGGTTATTTGATTAATCGTCAAAATAATTGTCCAATTACTCAATTAACCATCAAAATAATCGTCCAATTACTCAATTAACCGTCTAAATAATCGTCCAATTACTCAATTAACCATCAAAATAATCGTCCAATTACTCAATTAGCCATCAAAATAATCGTCCAATTACTCAATTAACCGTCTAAATAATCGTCCAATTATTCAATTAACCGTCTAAATAATCGTCCAATTACTCAATTAACCGTCAAAATAATCGTCCAATTACTCAATTAACCGTCTAAATAATCATCCAATTACCCAATTAACCGTCAAAATAATCGTCAAATTACTCAATTAACCGTCAAAATAATCGTCCAATTACTCAATTAACCGTCAAAATAATTGTCCAATTACTCAATTAACCGTCAAAATAATCGTCCAATTACTCAATTAACCGTCAAAATAATCGTCCAATTACTCAATTAACCGTCTAAATAATCGTCCAATTACTCAATTAACCGTCAAAATAATCGTCCAATTACTCAATTAACCATCAAAATAATCGTCCAATTACTCAATTAACCATCAAAATAATCATCCAATTACTCAATTAACCGTCAAAATAATCATCCAATTACTCGATTAATTGTCAGAATAACCATCCAATTACTCAATTAACCATGAAAATAAGCATCCGATTACTCAATTAATCGTCAAAAATAATCGTACAATTACTCGATTAATTGTCAGAATAATCATCCAATTACTCGATTAACCATCAAAATAATCGTCCAATTACTCAATTAACCGTCAAAATAATCGTCCAATTACTCGATTAATTGTCAAAATAATCATCCAATTACTCAATTAACCATTAAAATAATTGTCCAATTACTCGATTAATCGTCAAAATAATCATCCAGTTACTAGATTACCAAAATAAGCCCTTAGGATGTGCCCTGCTAGAGCCTTTATATAAACGTATTGCTTGCAGTCTTCATCCAATCGAAGACACTGACACCACAAATAAGCAAGATAACAGCAGAGTTTAGTGTGAAAAATCCTATAGTGGATAAATGAAGTAATATCTCTAAAATCAATTAAATTAAATCACAATGAAAAAAAAATCAAGTCCCAACCCTACATTTTTTCCCTCACTGAATATTCAGAAATGCTTCACATGAAGTCAGATGCCTTTACCTGGTGCCTTATTAACAATGTCTTCTGATCATGAACAAAGAGCATCTTTCAGATGTCATTTGACCCTTGGGTTTAATTTAGACTCCTGACTAACGCTCACCCCTCCTGCTTTCTTCAAATCTGCATGGCACCAATAACTTTCAGAAGACATTGTGGAACATGATCTTGTGTGCTCAAGCGACTCTGAATGCGTTACCACAGTAATTTTAGTCATCTGTTTGTTTTTTAGCAACAAATATTTCCTGATGAACTTCCCCTGGGCACGACTGATGCCAAATTTCGTCAAGCATGTAATGATTTTCTTATGTAAACAACAATAAAGCCGTCCCACGGGGAGCTTTATTTGTGAGGCTGACACCTTGGCGTGTTGTTCGAGAGCTCGAAACTTGCTCCGCATTACTTGCACATCCTTCAAATCTTCTCCATAGTGGCTTTCCAGGGGGTTTAGATACAGTCGGGCCCCAAAGGACACTACAAAGATCTCTTGAAGGGAAAAGACGGTGCAAATCAAAGGTGCTTCAAACAAGACTGCGACTTTTCAATCCAGGCTAGAAGAAACTCTTCAGGATGAAGCCGTTGAAATATTCGTCCTTCCCCTGATGTTTCTTAGGCTCTTGCATCCAGATGTTCATTGTTTTCTAACTGCTTGGCCAAAGACACTAACAAAAGATTTTTTTTTTTTTTTTACATTTTCTGAAAAATATCGAATGACGCAAAAGTTGCTGCCACAATGTTTTGGAAAAGAAAAGAAGAACAACAGCAGTAAACACCAATGTGTATAGATACCAACAAATTAGAGGTAAAAGAACATTTCACAACATCTCATGTCTTACTTTCAGATCTTTTACAGCACAGAAATCTAACAAGATTTACACGGCTAAAGAAAGCAAGTCTCACATTGTTTGAAGACTTGTGTTCCTCTCAATCTGAAAGCAACTGTCCTTTCCAAAACAATGTTTGGTGCATTCTCAGGACATTGTTTTCCTTAACCCTTAGGGGTCTGAGGGTCCATAATATCATGACCATATTCTACATCATATTTAAATGCCATTACAACAATACTGATAATGACTACTAAAACTACTTTAATGTGACACTAACACTAGTTTCAGCAACACACTTCAGTGCCTCTAGATGTTGGTCAGTCGAATAAATGTACTGTGTTTGGATAAAATAAAGTGGTCTGAATATTAGAAGCCATTGTTTTCAGTGTTAATATTGCCCAAGCACTTTCTGAAACCGTAAACCTCTCAACCATCTTTGTGTTTTCAGCTTGATCGCTGTTTGATGTCGCTCCGTCCCTAAAAAAACAAATGAACATTACACCATTAAACCTCTCCAGCAGATTAACAGCAGAAGCAATTTTCAAATGAACATCCTGCGATCCGTCACGGGCTATTCATGACCCGGAAATATCCACAGACGATTATCAAAGGCTGTGATCCCTTAAAGCACAGCTCAGATAATGAATGCCTCCTTGCACACGACTCTTACTGTGGAAACAACACTTCCTCTGACCCTGTGGTTTCATCTTCTTTCATTGCTCAATCTGACAAGCGACAGCATATGTTGTGCTTTTGATGCTGGTGTCCCGAACAGACTGATTCTGCCATCATTTACTCACCCTCATGTTGATCTAAAACCGTATGCCTTACTTTCTTCGGTGGAAGGTAGAAACTGTACACTGTAAAACTGGAAAATTATTACCTCAAAACATTTGTGTAAACTAATTCATTTTTTTTTAGTTAGTAGGACTAACCTTAACCCTGTCACCCTATGTTAATCTCATGCAAATGCACATAAAACACTTAAAATCAACATTTAGTTTCCTTATACAGTCTGACACAAAGTATGCTGGGAATTAGAAATCTGCTCAATTGTATTAAGTTCAGCTTACTACAATTAAATTTTGAGTTCACACAACTTTTTTATATTAAGTACAATGAACTTTCATTATTATTTGAGTGAAACGAACTCATTTTGTTTAATTAATTTCACTGTTTGTTTTTTACAGTGTTGCCAGGACTGTCAAAAAGGACAAAAATTGCTATAAAATTATCATAAAATTGACTCATGTATAAATTGAGTATGACTCATGCACTATACACTAAAAGTCTGTAAAAATGGGGAACAATGAATGACGAAATTTTAAGCAAAAACGTACGCATAAAAATATTAAATGAAAACTGGAAATGTTGCCTTGAAGCACTGAAACAAATAAATTAAAGCTAAATAAAAATATTAATAAAAAACAAAAACTAATACAAATGACAAAAGCACGTAACAAAATTACTAAAACTTTAACTAAAATTAAAATGAAGACTGAAAATATAAAAATGAAAGCTAATTCAAAATATCACAGTAAATATTATAACAGTATGTAATTAATACTAATTGTAAGTAAATGGAACTTGTATTGAAAATCTCAATTTCTCAGTTTATCCATGAAAAAATTAAGTCATACAGATTTGAAACAACATGAGGGTGAATAAATGATAAAATAAAAGACTTTCATTTGACTCTACAGTTTACAGTCGTAAAAAAAATAATGGTTCTTCACTGGTTCCTTGTGACTTTATGGTTCTTTGGAGATTAAAAGATATTTAAATGTTTAAATGTCCTTCAGATCTGTGTTGTGGTTTCTCAGATCTATCTAAGATCCAGAGGGCATAATACATTTTTTTGTGGATCCCAAAGTTTCCCCAATGACAATCAACTGGAAAACCCTTTTTGTTTCTATCAGGAACCTTTATTTTCAAAAGTATGACCATGCAAACCACCTTCACCATGTTTGATGATGTACACCATGTCTACCAACATGCCCTGGTTTAAAAAAGTACTATTGCACTCATCCTTACGGCAATCTTCTCATCTGTAAAGTTTATATTTAGGGCGTTCGGGAAGAAGCCGTAATCCTCCTTATATACATTACAGTTATTGGCAGGCAGCTGATTGAAAACAGCGACGTCTCGCCAAACCCTGCCTGCGGCTCAAACACTTTCTCACCACTGTCAGCACAAGCGTATACTGGAGGGCTCTCCACTGACTTCATGTATTTCACACATGGATGCTTATAAGCTTACAGAAGTCAAATTCACTGCGGCCACGCTCGCATCCAGCTTTAATCCGTCGCAGAGAAGTGATGGAAAGTTTAAGCCCCTAGAAACTAAAGATGGGCTTCTCTGAACCCTGTTTGAGAGGCTTAAAACAATCCTTTTGTTAGGCTGAATAGATTATATTAATGGTATCTGCATGACGGCTATTTAAGTTTAGTATGACAGCCATTAAAACAAGAGTACAATACTTTTTTTTCTATTCTATGTTAAGTTTAATCACACCAATAATAATAATTATTAAAATTAATCAAGCAACTGTTTCTCAGATGTTTCTCCTGACAATAAGTCACCAGAAATCTCACATTTAATCACACCAATGTCTCAAAATTTGCATAGATTTGCTAAAGTCTCTATCAAAAGTCTCAATATGAATGTTTTTCCTCGTAAAATTCTCAGAAGTACAAATTATATGAGCTGCTACACTCTTAAAACTAAAGCTTCCAGAAGGGGTTTTTCACAGCAATATCATAGAAGATCAATTTTTGGTTCCCCAAAGAACCTTTCAGTGAACAGTTCTTAAAAGAACCATTTGTTTCTTAGTGTGAAGAACATTTTAAACACCTAAAGAACCTTTTGTGCAATGGAAAGTATCCATGGATGTTAAAGGTTCTTCATGGAACCATAGATGCCAATAAAGAACCTTTATTTTTAAGAGTGATTCTCTTTCTGAATGATTTTCTGCATCAATCTGAATTTCTCTTGAGACATTTTAGCAGAAACATCTGAGAAGAACGTGATACTTCCAGTCCAGAGCAGCATGTGAGCAATAACCTTTTCACAGTCACTCTATATGAAGCATCTCCTCTTCAAATATGACACTAGAGCAGAGACAGAGAGTAATGGGCAAGCGTTTCTCAGCGTATCTCTTGAGGACAGCTGAATTAAAGCTGCAATATGTTCAAATTGCGTCAGATGAAAACAAAGCACTCTCATTGCAGCAGTGAGATCAAGTAGCAGCATATGCCTTGTAGCCGCTCGAGGAATAAAAACAAACAAGACTCCACACATACAGGAGAACACACACACGCTCACTTTGATCACGCTTTAGAAATGGTCTTGAGATTGTTCCTTGCTCCAGCAGCCAGTCAGGTGGAGCATGTTTACATATTGCACAGGTCATTTTGTAATCTTTCAACAAAATGCAATAACATCTTTTTTTTCTTCTTAATTTTCAACCATTTACCTTTAAATGCCTGGCTTATGCAACAACATTTTACTCAACAATCAACTGCCATACATTTATTTTTATTAAATATACAATTCCACCACACTACAAAACGGAAACACATTTCAAGCAATATCACAGGGTAAATATGGCCTAAGCTCAATGGAAAGCATGTTTAGCATGTTGAGGATTACCACATAACATCGAATATCTGAAACGCTTCCAATTCTCATTTTCCACAGAATAGATACACGATATCAGCTGCAATTTCTCTCTCTCATTTCTCCGACAGAGAGTTGACACACAAACCCGCCTCCCCTCACTCACTCGTTTCATTTGCTCCGGATGAATATTGTTGGTGTTACAGGGCTTGAATTTCGGCGTGGGATTGCACATACTGTGCATCATTTTACTCATTCCCACAGATTTTGTGCTCACATCCAAAGTGTGGCACATTAAACCACCTCTTAATTGAGTTCTTTTTCGCTGCTTATTGTGCATAAAGAGTCAAATACACAAAATAATGTCAAATTGCCGGTCTTGGCAAGTATTCACTTACAGTAAACACAGTCAGTTATGTTTTAAGTGAACGTAAACATTTGAGAAAGAAAACGCATGTGTAACATAATAATGGATCTGTGCGTCAGGCCTTAAAGGTGCCGTAGAACGTCTTTTTAAAAGATGTAATTTAAGTCTAAGGTGTCCCCTGAATGTGTCTGTGAAGTTTCAGCTCAAAATACCCCATACATTTTTTTTTATTAATTTTTTTAACTGCCTATTTTGGGGCATCATTAAATATGAGCCGATTTAGGCTGCGGCCCCTTTAATTGCTCACGCTCCCCGTCCACGGAGCTCGCGCTTGCCTTTAACAGCATAAACAAAGTTCACACAGCTGATATAACCCTCAGAATGGATCTTTACAAAGTGTTTGTTATGCAAGCTGCATGCATACATCGGATTATGTGAGTATGGTATTTATTTGGATGTTTACATTTGATTCTGAATGAGTTTGAGGCTATGCTCCGTGGCTAATGCTACACTGTTGGAGAGATTTATAAAGAATGAAGTTGTTTATGAATTATACAGACTGCAAGTGTTTAATAATGAAAATAGCGATGGCTCTTGTCTTCGTGAATACAGTAATAAACGATGGTAACTTTAACCACATTTAACAGTACATTAGCAACATGCTAACGAAACATTTAGAAAGACAGTTTACAAATATCACTTAAAATATCATGATATCATGGATCATGTCAGTTATTATTGCTCCATCTGCCATTTTTCGCTGTTGTTCTTGCTTGCTTACCTAGTCTGATGATTCAGCTGTGCACAGATCCAGACGTTAATATTGGCTGCCCTTGTCTAATGCTTGAACATGGGCTGGCATATGCAAATATTGGGGGCGTGCATATTAATGATCCCAACTGTTACTTAACAGTCAGTGTTATGTTGAGATTCGCCTGTTCGTCGGAGGTCTTTTAAACAAATGAGATTTATGTAAGAAGGAGGAAACAATGGAGTTTGAGACTCACTGTATGTCATTTCCATGTACTAAACTCTTGTTATTTAACTATGCCAAGATAAATTCCATTTTTTAATTCTAGGGCACCTTTAAAGTGACAGAAGCCTAATATACCTGCTGCCAAATTATGAGATAATATTAGATATAGAAAATATCTATATGACGGTTTTTCCCCAATGGTATCGATGTCAAAATTGTGGCCAGTGGCTAGTAACTTTGGAAAACCACTGGCCACACACACGCACACACGCACGTTTATTTCTGTGAATTGTGGGGACATTCCATAGGCGTAATGGTTTTTATAGTGTACAAACGGTATTTTCTATTCCCCTACACCAACCCTACACCTAAACCTACCCATCACAGGAAACTGTGCACATTTTTACTTTCTCATAAAAACTCATTCTGTATGATTTATAAGCCTTTTGAAAAATTGGGACATGGGGTAATGACCTCATAAGTCACCCTCTCCTTGTAATACCTATGTCATACCCATGTAATTATGCAAAAATGTCCTGATATGTTACAAAAACGCATGCACACACACACACACACACACACACACACAGAGAGAGAGAGTATAACTGTACAGTTAATATATGTAATGTTACAAATGATTTAATTTGATATATTTAAGTTTCACTGCATCTTTCAACAAACCCTGTGATCATTCAATCATTCAAGTTTTTGTCCCATTTGAATCAGTCAAACACAACAAAATGGTGTCAAAAGAACACCTTTTTTTATTTATTTCTATTTTGCCTCAAAGAAATGTCTCTTGGCAAACTTGAAATTATAGACCACATCATCAATATGTATGGTCGGTTAAGAAGACACAAAAAATATGTTAAAAGATCTGCTGGAGTTGTAAAAAAAAGAAAGATTATTGGAGTTCCGTTAACAAATAAATACTATGTCTGTCTTTCTCCTTCAAAAGTTTATGTGTAATTCAGTGTTAATTTCTTGGAAATTATTTGTGAAATTTAGTAGCAATTTCTGAGTGAAAACTGTCTCAAAGTATTTTTTTTTTTTTTTTCTTTTCTTTTAGTATAATTGAATCAAAATGTAGGAGTAGACTAACATATAGATGTTTGTCTCACAACTACAAACAAAGCCACAAAACTGTAATCTTAAAGTCACCATGAAATCAAAACTGGTATTTTTTTTTTTTTTTTTTTTATGGAATATTGCAGTATTTCTTATAAATGTGCACATCTGTGCACATCTTTTTTCAATTCTTTTCTTTTTTTAAAAAAAATCACATGCCTCGTAATCTTTAAACAAAATAACTTCCCCTCCCTCTTGCAGCAACATCTCATCTCTTCTCTGATGATGTGTTTACTGGCGAGAGGGCGGGACAACCTGTCACTCACATGAGATCCAGCAAACCACAACTATCCAATCAATTCCCCATGGTAAAAAAATCAAGTCCTGCCCTAGCAGCCCTACATTTTTTCATGTTCAAAAAGTCCTTTCACTCAGATATACATCCCAATAGGGAAGAAAAGATTTGCATCTTCCATTTCATGCCGACTTTAACATCTTAGGGTCATGGGAGTTGTATTTAACCCAGGGTATTCCTTCAAGTTTTTGCCTTCACATGGTTAAGTACAGAGAGCACTTGTTGTGAACAAATCGCCAGCGACAGCGGCACAAGAACCGCGCGGCCCAGAGCTGCTTTAATGAAGTCTCGTGAGCAGACGCCCCTCACGGCTGAGTCTCAGAGGGAGATCTGCCCCTTAAAGCAGTGCCGAGTGGCCCTTCACACCGCTTTTACTCCCTCTCCACCAGCAGGAAGACTAAACAAAGCAGTTCTGCAATCACTTGAAATCCCCCACTGCCTAATTAGACACCCCTGTACCTCCAGCACACTGCCTAAAATGGACTTTCAAGTGCTGGTTGTTTTTATCGCACTAATACCTTTGGTACAAGTCGTGAATCTATATATACACATACAGTACACAACTACATCATCGAGTATGACAAATAAAATAATCCTCACTGGGACATGTGCATCTTGACCCAATATACTCAACAAGTGACTCAATAGCGGCCCACGATATGCCTAGTCATCAATGCAAATCTATTCTAATTAGCCACAAAAATTTCATTTTGCATTCAATCAAAGACTTTACACAAATACAAAGTGCAATATAATATAACTAAGAATTATAATTATCATATAATTATATATATATATTATAAATTATATAAATATATTTCGATATATTGTATAATTGACAACTTGGATATTTAGATTATCTCAAGTTAAAAAGTTATTCTAACACAAAATTTTAAGTTGTAATAGCTAATTGCAACAATAATTTTTACAGTATCTTGAAGGAAAGTAGATGCGAAGGTCTAATGGATTTGGCAGCACACAACAGGGGTTGAACGACTTTTATGTGATTAAAGTCGGGTCGAAGTCGACTAGTCACCAATGATATCACTGATGAACAAATAAACATGAAAATGCGTGTCGCCTTGTGCACAGCTATGGAGTATGACACAGCGCTGCCCACAAGTCTATTGATCCTACATAACTATGGAGTCAAATTAATGCCTTAAAGTTTTGCACAAAAATAAAGTTTTGCAAAACACAAAAAAGAATTGAGCAATAAAAAAATGTTTTGCAAACAAAAATAAAGAATTGCAAAGGAAAAATAAAGTATTGAGCAGAAAAAAATAAGTTTTGCAAACAAAAATAATAAATTGCAAAATAAAATAAAGTAGTGCAAAAATAAAAATATAATCAATTACAAAAATCAATGACAGCTGTAATCCTATTTTATCTTTGCCAAAGATTTTTCATGCTCAAACCTACTAAATCATTTGCAACGCTCATTTTATTCTACGTTTCAGTCAAGCGTGCGCTCACGATACTGGTTTTCTTTTGCGCTGAACTTTTCTGTGCGGATCTCTTTATGGCACTGGTTTGACGTGGGGGTGGGGTCAAGAAACGGGGGCACGCCTCCACGAAATACATTGGAGGGGAACGTAATCAGCGACAGGTGAAATAATTCTTTGACATGGTTAAAAATAATGAATGGTTTGTTTTTGTTGGTTTGTTTAGCATATGTTGTCGCCAATTACGACCCCCTCCAATGCATTTCTTATAGTAATATGACCTGTTGTGCTCTGTCTCACTGCCTGTATCCACTTTTGTGTCCTTAAACATTCGTTTTTTGGGGTCGACAGCTTATAAAAACTTATTTCTGGGTTTTTTAGCTTGTTAGCTGTACACCTTGTCACACAGCAGCTTTTAGGCATTGTTCTGTTTTTTGTAATGAGTCAGAAAAGACAAGGAGGCAGCATCATGCATTACAAAGTCAATGGAGACGGTTGGATTGATTTTTCCCCCGGTTGGATTGTTTTTCCCCCGGTGGGCATGGTTTTCAGATTATAATAAATGCGCTCTGTCTCTATGCTTGATCTGTTCTGTTGCGATCTGCGTCTCCTGTCGATGACGTGTTTCGCGGGGGCGTGCCCCCGTTTCTTGACTCCACCCCCACGTCAAACCAGTGCCATAAAGAGAACCGCACAGAACAGTGCAGCGCAAACGAAAGCCGGTATCGTGAGCGCACGCTTGACTGAAACGCAGAATAAAATGAGCGTTGCAAATGATTTAGTAGGTTTGAGCATGAAAAATATGTGGCAAAGATAAAATAGGATTACAGCTGTCATTGATTTTTGTAATTGATTATATTTTTATTTTTGCACTACGTTATTTTATTTTGCAATTTATTATTTTTGCTTGCAAAACTTATTTTTTTCTGCTCAATACTTTATTTTTCCTTTGCAATTCTTTATTTTTGTTTGCAAAACATTTTTTTATTGCTCAATTCTTTTTTTTGTTTTGCAAAACTTTATTTTTGTGCAAAACTTTAAGGCATTAATTTGACTCGATACATAACAGCTTATTTTTATCAGTTCTTGTCTTTGGGTCATTATATTCCTCACAGGTTTCTGCTTGTTCTAAATCAGATACAGATAAAGTAGCACAATTAGGATTACATTTATATGAATGCATTAGTGAGAGAGTGATTGTGCGTGCGAATTCATTCTACCTTGCAGCATCTCTCTTCTACTAGTGAAGCTGTGGGATTTAGTTACTGAGAAATATATGCTGAACCTTTCAGTTTCTAAGCAATTTTGATAAATCACAGAACAGTTCATTTCTGCGCTTCTAAATGTTTGTGTGCACGCAATCTGCACGTGATGTGCGAGCTACTGTCTGTGTGTGTGTGCAATACAATGCAGCAGCATTAGTTTAGAACGGTGATTAACTTACGTGTACAATAAGCTGTTTAAAACGTGCATTCACCCAATCAATATTGAGCATCTACAGTAGACGGTATAATCAAACATATCTTGTGGAGCGCTCTCGGAATATGCACGTATTTGGCATTTTAACTGTTGGAAAAGCGTAAAAGTAGACTTCGAAGATTTCTTATCCTGTTGCTCCCTGGCAGAGCTAGTTGACTAGTCTGTGCAACCCCTACAGTGTACAGGTACATACAGCATAAATCAGGCCTCAACCAATTTGGGAATTATATATTTCCCAACACAATTTACTGTCATCCATTATAGACAACACATTCATGCACAACACGACTTCTCTGACTGATCGCATCAGCTGAATTCACTGAAGGGAAATAAACCATGATCACAATGATACTGAATCATATGGCTGTATTTGTAATTAAACAGGCTCTATTTGCACAGCATCATCATGAAAAACAGAAACAATTTTGTTTTTAAGCAACTTTCAGGCTTCACAATTTCATCGAAATGTTCCTCTGAAGTGGCGAATGCAGATTCAATCAATATATGGTTATGAAATCTGCATGTGCAATAAATAAAATGTAAAAATGTGGCATGTTTTAACATGTCACACTGCAGGACTTTAAAGCTTTCAACTACTTTCACATAACGTTTCTATCAGATTTACATTTAGGCCTACTAGCAGGCCTGACACACAAATAAAGCTTCAACTTTGCGCATTAAAGGTTTAGTTCACTTTCATTTTAGAATTTCCTGATAATTTACTCACCCCCATGTCATCCAAGATGTCCATGTCCTTCTTTCTTCAGTCAAAAAGAAATTAAGGTTTTTGATGAAAACATTCCAGGATTATTCTCCTTATAGTGGATTTAAATGGACCCCAAACGGTTGAAGGTCAAAATTACAGTTTCAGTGCAGCTTCAAAGGGCTTTAAACACTTTCTCTATTCAACTTACAAAACTAACGTGGCGGCAATTCTGTTTTTTTGTTTTTTGTTTTTTTTTCTGTAAATTGAATAGGGAAGGTGTAGGACATACAGGGTAAGCTTTTTGAAGAAAACGGTAGGTGGAATGATCGTTTGTGTTTATAAAGCATATAAATTTTTTTTTTTTTTTTTTTTTTTTTTAGAAAATGACAGATCGTCTCGCTAGATAAGACCCTTATTCCTCGTCTGGTTTTGTTTAAAGCCCTTTGAAGCTGCAGTGAAACTGTAATTTTGGCCTTCAACAGTTTGGGGTCCATTGAAGTCCACTATAAGGAGAATAATCCTGGAATGTTTTCCTCAAAAACCTTAATTTCTTTTCGACTGAAGAAAGAAAGACATGGACATCTTGGATGACATGGGGGTGACTAAATTATCAGGAAATTTTAATTTGAAAGTGAACTAATCCTTTAATGCTGAAGATCTCTTTCTTGTGGAGGCGTCACACCGAATGGACATAAACGTCAAAACTTCAATTGACTTTAGTTTCCAAATACTTTTGGAAGCCACTATAAGTGCATCATTAATGAAGAAAGTTTCTCTCTCGCTCTCATTCTTTCTCTCTGTATCTCACACACCCACACACAGGTATGTTTTGATGTGGTTAAAGGCCGAGCCTTGCTGAGAGACTGACTGGTGTGTAATGAAGTGCCTGACAACTGATTTGGCCGAGCAGCACCAGAGCAGAGGAGCACTAGAGGAGCAGCTCGCTGTAAACCACCGCACTGCTGTCAGTCCGAACGCTCTGGATGGAGTCTGTCTCGGCTCTGTTTCCACCGCATCTCTCCATCGGTTTTCTGACCCATTGCTGTCAGACTTGAAAACGGTCTCTCTCTTCAGCTGAGGATGGGTTTCTTCATAGACGTGCTACACTGTCAGCTGCAGTCTTTAAGAGACAGAGTCTTATTTTTAACTGCAGCGTTGCTTTTGATAAAGCCGACGTGAATATAAAATAGATCTGGGAGACTGGGGTACTTTTTATATAACTTGTCTAGGCATGGAGAAATGAGATAGCCCTAACTAATAGCCCTAATCATAGCAGGACGAACAGAAATGAGAAGCAATTAACACAACAACAATATATTAGAGATGCACGATACTAAATTTATCTACCAGTACCGACAACCGATTATTCAGAATGATATCTGCCAATATCGATACTGATAGTTTGATTTTCTTAAGGAAAAAACAATCTCTCCCAAACAATACTGCAAACTATACAGGGAACCCTCTCATTTTGGTCCATTACTATAATATTAGAGGTTAAAATTAACAACATAGCTATTATATTCAACTGCTACTTATTTTCAGATATAATTAGATAAATTTGATAATATATACTATTTAAAAATGTATATACAAGAGAAATACTACTAAATATCACAAACAATAATATGCATTTAAAAAAAAAATCTAACAAACTACAGATTGCCAAAAGTTTCAAAGTTCAACACTGCAGACGACCAATGCCGCATAAAAATTAAACAATAAGTGATTCACTGCAGGCCAACGTTAATAGAAGAGGCGCACGGTTCAGCCAAGGTGATACTTCCATAAATTTCCCATCAATGTGAGTTGGCAAGATATTGCAGAGGGTCGGCTATAAAATGTAGCTTGAACAAATCTGCATCTAAAAGCCAAGTATCACATGGTTTAGATGTCAGAGCTGCACTTTAAACCCTTTTGATTAATGATGTTCTGTGTTCTGAAATGAAACCACAATCGCCTGGCCTTTGTAAACAATCTCCCCAACACAATATGCTTTTGTCATTTCACTTTTAATACATCATTTTAACATTGCACAAATCAAATAAATTAATTAATACAATTCAAAAATAAAAACGTGATAAGAAATGCAAAAAAGTTTTGCTAAGTTTTTTAGATTTTTATGGGGTTTGCCCATGCAAAAAAAAAAAAAAAAAAAATAATAAAAACACCACAAGGTTGCCAGTGTTGTTATTCTAGGTGATTTCAAAACAGTCACAAGAGGCATTTTACAGTATCTTCTTCTTCTTTTTTTCTTTCTTTCTTTTTTTTTTTTTTTTTTTCATCGTCTACCAGGTGAATGCCAGCCTTAGAAAAATAATAGCTCACCTCCTGGATGGATGTATGGATGGATGTATGGATGGATTTTAACTATTTAAAAATGAAGATGCATGGATGGATGGATGGATGGATGGATTTTAACTATTTAAAAATGAAGATGCATGGATGGATTTTAACTATTTCAAAAAGAAAATGGATGGATGGATTTGAACTATTTTAAGAGAATGGATGGATTTTAACTATTTAAAAATGACAATGGATGGATGGATTTAACTATTTTAAGAGATTGGATGGATGGATGGATGGATGGATGGATGGATGGATAAATGGATTTTAACTATTTTAAAAAGAAACTGGATGAATGGATGGATGGATGGATGGATGGATGGATGGATGGATGGATGGATGGATTTTAACGATTTAAAAATGACAATGTATGGATGGATGGATGGATTTTAACTATTTCAAAAAGAAATTTTATGGATGGATGGATGGATGGATTTTAACTATTTAAAAATGAAGATACATGGATGGATTTTAACTATTTCAAAAAGAACATGGATGGATGGATGGATGGATGGATTTTAACTATTTTAAAAAGAAACTGGATGGATGAATGGATGGATGGATGGATGGATTTTAACGATTTAAAAATGACAATTTATGGATGGATGGATGGATTTTAACTATTTCAAAAAGAAATTGGATGGATGGATGGATGGATTTTAACTATTTAAAAATGAAGATACATGGATGGATTTTAACTATTTCAAAAAGAACATGGATGGATGGATGGATGATGGATGGATTTTCATGATTTAAAAAAATGACAATGGATGGATGGATTTTAACTATTTTAAGAGACTGGATGGATGGATGGATGGATGGATGGTTGGATGGATTTTAACTATTTAAAAATGAAGATGCATGGATGGATTTTAACTATTTCAAAAAGAAAATGGATGGATGGATTTGAACTATTTTACGAGAATGGATGGATTTTAACTATTTAAAAATGACAATGGATGGATGGATTTAACTATTTTAAGAGATTTGATGGATGGATGGATGGATGGATGGATGGATGAATGGATGGTTGGATTTTAACTATTTTAAAAAGAAACTGGATGGATGAATGGATGGATGGATGGATTTTAACGATTTAAAAATGACAATGTATGGATGGATGGATGGATTTTAACTATTTCAAAAAGAAATTAGATGGATGGATGGATGGATGGATGAATGGATGGATGGATGGATTTTAACGATTTAAAAATGACAATGTATGGATGGATGGATGGATTTTAACTATTTCAAAAAGAAATTAGATGGATGGATGGATGGATGGATGGATGAATGGATGGATGGATGGATTTTAACGATTTAAAAATGACAATGTATGGATGGATGGATGGATTTTAACTATTTCAAAAAGAAATTAGATAGATGGATGGATGGATGGATGGATGGATGGATGGATGGATTTTAACTATTTAAAAATGAAGATACATGGATGGATTTTAACTATTTCAAAAAGAACATGGATGGATGGATGGATGGATGGATGATGGATGGATTTTCATGATTTAAAAAAATGACAATGGATGGATAGATGGATGGATGGATGGATTTTAACTATTTCAAAAAGAAATTGGATGGATGGATGATTTTAATTATTTAAAAATGATGATGGATGGATTTACTTTATCTTTATTCAAATATGACAATAGATGATGACTAGATAGATATTAGACAAACAGACAGAAATACTTTGTCAGATACCTTCAATTCCCTTATCTTAAGTATACACTATAGTAATAGTGATGCTCACTTTGAACTAGAACTAGTCTTCTTTGACATCAATTGCTTTAAAGAACATCACAGTTAACAAAGTCAGACCGCTGGAAAACAAACAAGCAGAGGAAAATAAGAACATTTGGAGGAAAAAAACAAAAACATTCCCAAATGATGCTGACAGTGACTACAAGCGCCGCAAGCAAAGCTAGAATAATGTAGTGTTGGTTTTCTTGCTGCTCTAGGGGAGACGGCAAGGCAAGAAAGCAATGCTATCAGCATCTCACGACTGACAGGGAAAACAAAGCGTTGGGTTCTCACCTCGCCCACGCTTCCAAACACCTTATGTCCAAGCTACAACTTCCTTTACCAGTCAATTTCCACAATATTAATGCTTTCATTACTTCCTGTACATCTGAACGTTCTCCAGGGTGCCATTCGGCTCAGCTCCTTAATGCAGCTCACCTTCCAAACACTATTAATCAAATTCAGCCGTTCTGTGGCAAAAAAAAAGCTGTCCAAATAATTAACTTATGTAAATTGACTTTTTGTGGGCTTTAGCCATTTAATAAAAACATGTCTTTGAGCTTTATTAATGTTGAATTTATTAATGCCGGTGTGACTGCACGTCCTCTGAAGGGATAAATATTGCTGCCACCATCTAATCCAGAGCCGTGTGTACAACACCTGATGCGCTTGTGTTAGTATTCCTAATTAGCAGTAATTAAGTGTTTTCTAGAGCCTCTCTCCTCGGGGGCAGCAGCTTGTTTGAGGCATATTTATGCTCGGATTATTTGGGAGACGTAAAGAAAAACCAATTACACATGCCGTGGGTCACGGTGAATCTGAATTAGTGTATTACTGTCTCAAATGTCAGATGCAGTCACTTGAAATCATTATTTTTCCTGAAAATAACAACGACATGGATAGAAAAAAGTAAAGCAAAATGCATATCGGGCAATTTGTTGAACTGTAACTTCACGGCCACAGTCCAAAATAAACTTTTTGCCACACCTTCCAGTCAGAGGTGAAGAGAGAAAATCATACTGACCATGAAACACTATTATTTTAAAGGAAATTAATACTTTTATTCAGCAAGGATGCATTAAATTGAGCATAAGTAACAGTGTTACACAAGATTTCTGTTTCGAATTATGTTCTTTTGAACTTTCCCTTCATCAAAGAATCCTGAACAAATATTAAATGGGTTAGTTCACCCAAAAATGAAATTTCTGTCATTAATTACTCACCCTCATGTCATTCCACACCCGTAAGACCTTCATTCATCCTCAGAACACAAATTAAAATATTTTTGATGGAATCCGAGAGGTATATGACTCCTCCATAGACAGCAATTTAACCGATACTTTCAAGCTCCAGAAAGCTACTAAAGACATTGTTAAAAAAGTTGACGTGACTACAGTGGTTCAACCTTAATGTTATGACGCGACGAGAATACTTTTTGTGTGCAAAAATAACAACTTTATTCAACAATTTCTTCTATTCTGTGTCATTCTCATATGTTGTTTACGTCCAGCTCTTCCAGGTTCTACGTCAGACTCATTATTGGCTGGCTCCTGCGTTAGCATTACATGCATGCGTCTCGTGCATGCGTCCTGCTCATGTGATCAGCTTTGGCCAATACTGAGCCAGCATTTGGACGTAAACACAGAAGCTGTCAACTGCGTGAGGATAATGACAGGGAAGAGAAGAGATTGTTGAATAAAGTTATTTTTGTTTTGTTTTTTGTGCACAAAAAGTATTCTCGTCGCTTCATAAAATTAAGGTTGAACCACTGCAGACACGTCAACTGTTTTAAAAATGTCTTTAGTACCTTTCTGGACCTTGAATGTGTCTGTTAAATTGCTGTCTATGGACGAGTCATATACCTCTCGGATTTCATCAAAAATATCTTAATTTGGGTTCCAAAGATGAACGAAGATCTTACGGGTGTGGAACGACAGGAGGGTGAGTAATTAATGACAGAAATTTTTATTTTTGGGTGAACTAACCCTTTAAGCTGCATGACTGTTTTTAACATTGATAATAATCAGATATGTTTCTTGAGCAGCAAATCAGCATATTAGAATGATTTCTGAGGGATCATGTGACACTGAAGACTGGAGTAATGATGCTGAAAATTCAGCTTTGCCATCACAGGAATAAATTACAGATTAAAAATATTGAAATAGAAAAGTTATTTTGAACTTTAGTATTTTTTTTTTATTTTTTTTTTATAATATTACAGTTATTTTTGACCAAATAAATGAAGTCTTTGTGATTAGATAGATAGATAGATAGATAGATAGATAGATAGATAGATAGATAGATAGATAGATAGATAGATAGATAGATAGATAGATAGATAGATAGATAGATAGATAGATAGATAGATAGATAGATAGAACATTTGGGAGAAATAAATCCTTCACATAAACTTCCACTGAGGTAAATAAAGTTATGAGTAGCCAATTTTTCACTATAGCATTTGGCAGTTACAATAGTGGGAATAAATTTCTGACCTTGGATGGATGATAATAATCACGTCTGCAACTTTGTGAACAACAGGAACAGCCTTTGATATAAATACATTAATCTATAAATAATTTTCTGTTTCTGCGAACATCACTGGAGGCGTTGTAGGAGGATTTCCCAGAAGTCCTTACATCAAGCAACTGCCAGACTTGAGTTTTCTGCCATATTACATACAGGCCTTGAGCTAACATTAGATTTCTCCATTGCCAGTGATGAGAGGGAAAAAAATCTAATGAAATCAAATGAAAACATATACTGTTTGGACTGGAATGTGTTTCTATAATGAACTGTGGAGGCCTTAAAGGGACAGTTCATCACATACTCACACTGCAGGTCCTTACCAAACATGGAAGATTTTCTTTCTTAGAAAATAAAATGAGATATTTCACAGGAATTTCCTGGGCAGTGTTATAACACTTCATTTTTAACTTCAGTTAACATTACTTAATGCATTAACTATCATAAACTAACAATGTGTAATATGTTTTTTATTATTTATTAACCTTTGTTATTGTAAGTTAATAAAATGTTCATATTCATGTTAGTTCGCAGTGCACTAATGTTAACAGATACAACTTCTAATCTTAAAAAATATAATAGTAAATGTGGAGATTAAATTTAATTTAAGATTAATAAATGCTGTAGAATTATTGTTCTTTGTTAGTTCATGTTAACTGATCTTGAGAAATGAAACCTTATTGTGAAGTGTTACAGCTATATATATGTGTGTGTGTGTGTGTGTGTGTGTGTGTGTGTGAGAGAGAGAGAGAGAGAGAGAGAGAGAGAGAGAGAGTTATGTGTATGAAATGTGAATGTGAAATTAAATTAAATGAAATATGAAATGCCAGTGTGTGTGTGTGTATATATATATATATATATATATATATATATATATATATATATATATATATATATATATATATATATATTATATCTTATGGTTTAATGGTATTCTTTTGAATATACGATCATATAAAATATTCCTCTGATGTATTCAAGCAACGCTTTGCTTCCTCACCTGGTACTGATGACAGCGGCAGCATAATTCATTCTTCTCACATAAATTAGCATTTTTTTTTTCCTTCATGTTTTCTCTTTGTACCTCCGTTCACCTCCTAACTGGCACGACATTGGCGAAACGCGCTCTGTTTGAGCAGGGTCTGTGTTCTGTAATGAATGCAAATGGATGTCGTTCAATCCGCGGGCGCTGGACAAACAGGCCGAGTGCATACACGACACTGATCAAAGCCTTTTGCACCAGCTCCTGACATTTAGAGGCCAAGATTTTCATTAAGCAGAGTGATTAGATGACAGACAGGGACACAACGAGAGAAAGAAGTGAAGAGTGAAGCAGAGAGACAGGAACAGACAGATGGGATCAACAGTGCTGCCCTAGACACAGGTGGATGTGATATTAAACATGGAGCCGTGTCCAAGATCTTGCTGAACATGCGAGAAGCGCCTGCTGAAACGCTATGATATGACAGAAGAGCCTTCCCCCAGCAAAATAAGTCCATTTAGTATCTGTCAAACTGTCCTGAGCTTTAATAAAATAGCAGCAGTGGTGGAGGTGGGCGGTACGGACAAAATCTCATATCTCAGACCATGAGTAATTCTATATAACACTAACTGTTTATATCACAGCACAGTTGACTTTTTTTTAGAAATATAATGATAACATGGTTTATATACACTACTACATAACCATGTGAAAATGGTTTTTATTTTATTTTAGAAAATCCAGTGAATTAAATACTTTAAAAAGCCAGATAATTCATTACAAATAAATGAGAAGTCTTCTTACATCATTCAAAACTAGATTTTTATTTTGTAGGCTACTATACATGTTAAATGCTGTTAACCTGAAGTATTTGAGTAAGCTAAATCATAATTTAATTTAAAAATTATCGTCTAATCTCAATTTAAATATAGCTAGTATCGGAAACATAATTAGCTAATTCAGTAAATGCTAACGTGCTAATTGGTAACACAATGTTTTGATTGGCATAGCAGTTGCTGAATGAGCAAGACTAGAACATTAAACTTATACCTGTTCTCAAACTAAGCTCATGCTTCACTTGTCAACATGATGGTAACCACCCCCTAAAAAAAAACAAAAAAAAAAAAACAGAAATTCTTCTGAATTAGCATAGCTAAACATTAAAAACTACTAAATCTCCTACTTAACATTAATCTTGCACAAAAAAAAAAAAAAAAAAAATTGTTATAAAACACTTCATTTTAGCATTTATATTCCATTTTGAGAGCCATGGCAAAGCATGCTGGGAAATAGAAATCCCAGACCAGTTTCAGTTAAATTTAAGTTTGTCTAAATGAAAAGAAACAAGTTCATTGAACTCAAAACAATTCCGATTACTTAAAATGTGTCAGATTTGTGAACTCAGAAGAAAAAGAAAGTTCTCAGTACTCATAAATGTTAATTTGTTTGAACTATTTTAAGTTTGCTCTACTCAAATGAATTAATTATTTTGAGCGTTAGAGATTACAGTGCAGTTAATAAGTTCTCTCTCCTTTTGCGTTTGGGACACATTACTTTTAAGTAACAAATAAGGTACTGCAGTCCTGGACACTAAATAAATCTATCACGTTGTAAACAGTCAAACAAAACCCGTACTGGCCCTAACTAAACTGTGATCTTGACAAAAATGATGGGTTCTAACTGCAAAAATACTTGATAGCATAGGCGCCGATCGGAAATGGTCGAGCACCCACGGAAAAATATGAGATATTCTCCATTGATTTTAACCAATAAAAAAATCGATTGGAGCTTTCAGACACATATTTTTATAGTTTATTTAAGGCCGTTTATATGGCGATATTTTAATGGCAAATATTGAGAACGCATCCAATAGATCCGCGAGCACAAATGGATCTGCTCTCGATCAGATACATGCGCGCGCTCAAAACTCTTCTTGCATCAGATAACAGCGAGAGCATGACTCGCGACAACACTCGTGAAAAGAATGTGCTTTTGGGTCGAAATTGTCATCTTGCTGCACGGATATAATGCAAATAAAATATCCAGTTGACGTTGATTTGAGTTAAATAAGAAGGGAACTAGCGCTGAAATGTGTTGTTTTTTTTAAATCATGCGTTGTGGCTCGTGTAAGTTAGTCTTTAGACATGCGCATCAATCTATCGCTCGACTCTTCTTTCCAGGGAAATCACTAACAACGTGCACACAAACATGTCCCTGCTCTTGATGTACAAACATTAATGAACTTCTTTTAACTTTATGAGGGGAAAAAAACATATGATAATTAGAGCACGGCTGGACATCTGATTCTATTAACAAAAACGCTACCACGAGACCATTAGGGAACACAAAAATCAATCCCGGATTATCTATAATATAATATGGATGTAATGGGGAGGGGTTGATGTGGGGCACTGGGCACCCACCGGCAGAAACATAAATCGGCGCCTATGCTTGATAGTAGTTAAATCCAGCTGCAAAGTTCTTAAAGTAAGTATAGAAAGTGTACAAAACAATTCAAGATAGTAAAATATATAGTAATATCTTCAGATTTGTATTTCCACAGCATGAAGGTAAGATCTTACGAAATTATGAATGAACCGCTCATTTTAAAATCTTCCCGGTCTACTTACATTTGACATCTGCTTCAAGTTTTACAATGCTCATGATAACTTCAGTTAACTCTACAATAAGTAAGTCCACTTCACCAGCTTATTACTCTTCGACAGCGATGTCATAGAAAATACAGATCTACAAACACAAAATTCTAAAGTTCAAACACAAAATTCTAAAGATGGCTGCACGCTTGTTTCTCTGGCACATGCGGTCTATAGATGGATAGAGGTGTAATAAAGGTAAAACTAATCATAATATAGTATGCAAATAAATGCAAGAAAAGACCAATCACAAATCAGTATGCAAATAAATACATAGAAGACGACAAATTACACAACACTGTCACTGACATTGAATTGTGAACATTCCATCGAATGGAAACAAACTTAATTTAGAACTTTTCAAATTATTTCAATGCCTAAGGTTAAAATGACATAAAAAAGTTTATATGAAATTTTTTTTTCATTTAAAGGTCCCGTTTTTCGTGGTTTTTTGAAGCTTTGATTGTGTTTATAGTGTGCAATATAACATGTGTTCATGTTTCGCGTGTAAAAAAACACAGTATTTTTCACATAATTTACTTATCTGTATACCGCTGTTTCCACTGTCATAAAAACGGGCTGATGACTTCCTTGTTCTATGAAGTCCCTCCTTTAGAAATACGTAACGAGTTCTGATTGTGCCAGCGGTTCCTGTGTTGTGATTCGACAGCTCTGAGCGCATCTTGCCCGGAAAGGTCACGCCTCTTACCATAACGTGGAGATGCACGCGCTCAGTGTTATTGTAAACATGTCTTTAATTTTACCCTATCAATCTGAGCCGGAATCAGACCCGGTGATTGGACTGCGGGATGAAAATAACAGCGTTTCGACGACATGGCGACAAACACACTCTACAAACGCAACTCTTGTGTATTCCTGTGGGCGGAGGTTAGTCAAAAAACTGTTTTAGTGACGTCATTAAAGAAGGAAGTAGAGGGATGTAGTCCAAACTGGCCGTTCGATGTAGGCGACTTCTGTTAAATAAAATATCTCGCTTGGCATTGAACTTTGAGCTTTAAAATTTTACAGATTTTATTTATACTCTAAAAACAACATTACACACTAACTAAAGTTTGAAACATGGGATCACGAAGAACGGGACCTTTAAAGTATTCAGCGGTTCTGACTGAATCACTGCAGAAGTGTAGCTCTAACGCTAACCAGAATGTTTGAGGAAAGTAAGACTATAAAACTGAAGATAAATACAAATAAAGAAGCAAACACAGACAATACAATATGACAAATTAAAATCCTTTTCATATGAAATATCTATTTATGATGAAGCTCGTGTAATGCTATGTAATGCTTCCCAGATGACCTCGGTGTTGTCAGGCAGCGATTTACCCGTTGAACGCTCACCACACAAACAACAGCCCATTGAGATCTCAAATGAGCTCATGAGAGGAGCAACAATCAGACACGTGTGATTAATCAGCCGAATGATTTATCTGAGGACAAAAGCCATGCTTTACTAGTGTGTGTGTGTGTGTGTGCGGTCCTGGTAAACCTTACGTTATGGGGACAAAAAGATGGCAATAACCAAGATCCTTGTCCCTGTGGGGACTTTTTTCGTCCCCATGAGGAAAACAGATTATGAGTGATGTTTTTTTGTTGTTGTTGTTTTTGTTTTGTTTGTTTGAAAGTTTTCTGTGATGGGTAGGTTTAGGGGTAGGGGATAGAATATACTGTTTGTACAGTATAAAAATCATTATGTCTATGGGAAGTCACCATAGAACATGAAAACCCCAAAAGTATTTCCCACTACATGTAGTTTAAATGTTTGTGCTTTGACTAACAGAGTTCCACTGGGTTTGTCTCGTTGATTCTGGCCAGAGTTAGGAATCTAATCTCATGATTTGGGAATTGTATGATCCGTGTAATGTGGAATGTGCTCACACACCCATGACTGTGATGAGACATTGATGTACTGTAGTAGGGGAGAGCAGGGAGTGATTTAACTTATTTTGTTTAAATGTCTGTTTTGTTTGCCTTATGTGTCTCAAAGTTTGATATAATATCCCCACATGTGTCTGCTTCAAATTAAGCTTGTTCTGAAATCTATGACTTATCCCTAAACTCTATAAATGAATATCAAGTACAAAAAAGCTGTTGGCTTTTGTTTTATAAATCTTTAAATTTTGAGCTCAGGAGGCCCAGCTCAAAAAAAAAAAAAAAAAAAAAAAAAAAAATCTAGTTCTAAAAATGTTTTTCAGATGCTCCCATTAAGTGAATGTTCAAAACAAAACGTCCAGTCTTTTTTTTTCTTGGTTATGTGAACATTAAAGGAACATTCCATTTTTCTCTATTCTTCAAACATTATGTGAACGTTGCTTTTGAATGTTCTCTGAATATTCTGAAAACAAAAAATCTTAACATTTTAATAAAATGTTAGACGAACATCCAGCTAAAAGATTTCAGGAAAAACAACAACAACAAAAAAACATTCCAAACATATTTGTGCTACCATTTTGAGAACATTATTAAAGACCAGATAACTTTGACCAAACATTCTATTAAGGTTACTGGAAGAATGTTTGCTCGTAACTTTGAGAGAACCTTGCCAGAACGTTAGCTAAAGTTAGGAGAACGTTCCCTATTAGCTGGGAGACGATGCTCATGTTTGAGTGATTTCAGCTCATTTCTGAATTGTAAAACTGATATTATGTATTCATTAATGACAGAGAAAAGCACTGGATAAAGTGGAGAGATGCTGGAGGAATTGTTGCCTAATAAAACAAACTCTTCACAAACATACGTTCATTTGGTCACTTACGCCACGCTTAAAAACTGTGTAAATGTCATTGCATTAGATGGTAAAACAATTACAGCAAATGTCATCTGCAGACAAATGATGCTCAGCAATAATTCATCTTTTCGAGTTGAAGACGAGTTACATAACTCTTCCAGCCTAGCTAAGCTGTTTAGCTGGTTTAGTTGATCTGCCACATAGTAATAGCCTGACAAGTGCCAAAAAGCCTTCTAAATCACTCCAGCATTACCATCTTACCGGCCAGCTGAGACCAACAAACCTACTTAGGTTGGTTTAAGCAGGTGTTTTCTCCAATTACGGGTCATTTTTGCTCAGTGTCTATAAATCAGCTGGTGCTTCGTTCTGTGATTTTGGTAGATATATCAAGTCGTTGTCCTCAAGTTACCACAAACAGTACTGACCAAACCAAACAAACTGTGAAATGTTTAGCAAGAAAAGTGCGGTATCTTTCATTTCACATAAAGGTCAATTGCTTTGGTATTTGGTATCTAATGCAATTGCATTCAAAAATTTTGAAGTATGACTTCAGTGTCAAAATGCTTTTTTGGTCCCACTGTATCTAGCCTCCAACACACACGTATTCAACAGTTACTGCCAAAGCAAGTATCTTAAAGGGATAGTTCACCCAAAAATGAAAATTTTGTCATTACTTACCCTCATGTTCTTCCAAACCTGTATGAGTTTCTTTCTTCTGCTGAACACAAAAGAAGATATTTTAAAGAATGTTGGTAATCAAACAGTTAATGGCACCCATTGACTTCCAAAAATACTATGGAAGTCAATGGGTGGCATCAATTGTCTGGTTACCAACATTCTTTAAAACATCTTCTTTTGCGATTTACACAAGAAAAAAAAAAAAAAAAAATACTGAATTAAAGACCATTGCTTTTGTCACAAAACTGATTCAGACTCTCATTGCATGAATATTCCTGCATAAGCTCCTGTATGCTGTTATATTATGGATCAGTGATGCAACAGCATACATTATATATAGATGTGCACCAACATCAACAAGAGACATATATACTGCTGCAATGAAACCACACATGCTCATGGGGATCGAGCCCTTGGAGAATGAGCAGAAGACAACACGCTCACAGGTGAGACAACAGGGACACGAGAAAATCTTATTTTAGAAATGTATAAAAACACTTCATGTACACACATACTGCGGGTTCATCATAATCATGACCATGTTACATCAGGCTACTTCTGCCATCAGAACGAGCAACAAATGTCATTTTAAAGGATTAGTTCACTTCAGAATTAATATTTCCTGATAATTTACTCACCCCCATGTCATCCAAGATGTTTATGTCTTTCTTTCATCAGTCGAGAAGAAATGAAGGTTTTTGAGGAAAACATTCTAGGATTTTTCTCTATATAAACGGGTTTAAGGTCCAAATTACAGTTTTCACTGCATCTTCAAAGGGCTCTACATGATCCCAGCCGAGGAATAAGGTTCTTATGTTGCGAAACAATCGGTCATTTTCTAAAAAAAATACTTTTTAACCACAAATACTCATCTTTGCACTAGCTCTGCGATGTGCCACGCATTACGTAATCACGTTAGAAAGGTCACACATGACGTAGGCAGAAGTACAGCGGTAGGACAAAAAACTCCAACTTCAAAATCGTCCGACATCTTTGTTTTACCTTGTTTGGTAAAGGCCGTTTGACTTAATCTTTGCATGTTCACTTTGTAAACACTTGTTCGGTACTTCCACCTACGCCATCAGTGACCTTTCCACGTAAAGCGTGGTGCATCACAGAGCAGTGAAAGACAAGCATTTATGGTTAAAAAGTATATAAATGTTTTTTTTATTTTTTATTATTATTTAGAAAATGAACGATCGCTAGATAAGACCTTTATTCCTCATCTGGGATCGTGTAGAGCCCTTTGAAGCTGCACTGAAACTGCAATTTGGACCTTCAACCAATTGAACCCTGTTGAAGTCCAGTATATGGAAAAAAAAAATCTCTTTTCGACTAAAGAAAGAAAGACATAACCATCTTGGATGGCATGAGGGTGAGTAAATTATCAGGGAATTTTAATTCTGACGTGAACTAATCCTTAATTTATCAGTAAAGGACCAGAAAATCTCACAAAAGACAAAACATCATAAACACGTTACAACAGGCTACGTCTGCCACCAGAACGAGCAACAAATGTCATTTTAAGGCAAATGCAACTGTATTGTTGGATCAAATACATTATGACTGTATTATCTTATCCTTTAAAACGTCCTCTCTTCTTCTGCATTATGTCCCTGCCACAGTAATCTGCTTTTACTGGGTGAAGCTCTCAAATGTGATTACTTCACAACAGATAACAAAGGGGGAAAAACCCTATCTATGTCGCAGCATGGAGTATGAATTAAAGCTACACCATGGCCTTAAGGACTCCATAAATCCAATGCTAAACAGGGGCTCATCCTCCTGAGTGAGTAGGGCCACCTACTGGGGCTGTTTATATTGCATGAGTGGGTTTTAATTGGAGGCAGTGCTTTACAACTCTTGCAATATGGGGAAAACTCACTGAAGAGTTTACTGAGCACGACAGACAAACAAACAATGCACAGGTAGATTCGAGATTTACTCACATCTGTGTGTGTGTGATGATGCAAAATTATATTTTTCGTAGTTACCAAGATTCAACTAAATCATTCAAATTGAGCTGAAGGTGGAAAGGAAAAGGTGCCGTGTTACTCTATAACTATATATTTCTGTCTGTGGTTTTCAGTATTGTTCTCAGTCAATTTCAGAAGAAAATCTTGCTTTTACTTATTTATACTTTACTGATTTCTGCAGGTGAATTTGGTCAATGTCAAAAGTTTTACTCAAAGGCACAAAAGTTTAACAATCCAAATGAACCTCAGCATTAATAATATTGTGTAATTGTAATTTTGGTCTCAAAACTCTTTTTTCACAACATGGAAACTGTCTTCAACTCATAACACCACATCAAATATTACAATGATCGAAATCTTTTTTAAGTTGATATGTGCTAGAATTTTGAGATTTCTTCAGCTTCTCAAGTACAACTTGGATGCTCAAAGATGCATAAGTTTAACAGTTAAACACACACACACACACACACATATATCAGCTCAATAACAACTTTTCGTGCCTTTCTGTGAATGTAACAGCTGTCCATATATATCCACAAACACTGAAGACTACTGTGGTAGTAAAAGTTTTCAAAGATCAAATCAACATATGCATTCTGAATTATTGAGCTTTTCTGATTCATTATAAGCTATTCCATGCGTGAGTTCACATGTAAATCATTTACAAATCATCACTGATCAACACCATTAGTGATCAATAGGCAAATCTTCTGCATGAGCACGAGCTGTTCTCCACCCGAGTGTAGGCTTTCTAACTGACATGTAAACAGAAATCCTCTTTCACCCAGAGTTTGTGATGTGGCACGATGTTGGCACCTTGTCCTCACCTGATATCTCCTGGAGTGGCACATTATGGAGACTGAAGCCTTTGGTCGTGAACGCCTGGCGCACATCGCTGCAGCTGCGCGATTTTACATCTCCAGCACATGACAGCGACAATAGAAGCGATAAAGAAGTGAAAACCACGACAGGTGTCTTCAACATCCCTCCTGCGAGCAAATCCAGCCGATGCGTAAAAGCGCAAAACCCCCAAGACGCGCTCAGCGCACCGGCGTCTCCAGCTGCAGGTGGACAAATGTTTCGATCATACAATCGCTCATCAATGATCAATCACGCGCTCTGTCGCATCCGGCTCATAGCAGAATTCTCCAACGGATCCTCTCGGAACGAACGCGTGTGCGATTAGAACGGCGAAACCTCCAGAATGGATCCGGAGCGGCGCGCTCTCAACTTCTGCTCTGTGTTTCTATCAGAGGAGAGAAAGTAGCAATCCTCCCTCTCTCACTCACACACACACACACAGAGAGACACACAGACAAACCGCACAACCCAGTGGCGAGTATGACAACATGGAAAAACACGGACTGGATTCGTGGAGGCGTATGGCGTTTTGCCTCAGGAGATGCTGAAGCAAAAATTACTTTCATTGGAAATAATATAAAAACAGTGTGGATTCAATTTATGGGAAAATATATTTATAAAAATAATATTGTAAAATGATAATACTATTATGAAATAAACATTATAAAATAAACAACAATACAAAATCAATTTTAATGTTAATGCGATTTTTGTCTTTTTATAGAAAAATATATGCAAAAATAAACATGCATGACAACAAGACTGAATGAAATAAAGTTTTTTTTTTATGTTGTAAGCTTTTGCACTTATTTTAATTAATATTATTATAAATATTATATTTTAATCTCGTATTTTTAATGCCATAATGTGATGTAACAGTACATATATGTGATATGGGATATATATATATATATATATATATATATATATATATATATATATATACACACACACACACATATGTGTGTGTGTGTCAGATGAAAACAAACTTTATCATGTTTATTGCTTAACAATTGATTGCTTGTTGCTTATGCTGAGAAAGAAAGAAAGAAAGAAAGAAAGAAAGAAAGAAAGAAAGAAAGAAAGAAAGAAAGAAAGAAAAAGAAAAAGAAAGAAAGAAAAACCGCACAGCCAAGTGGCCAGTATTAGAATAGGGAAAACACGGACTGGATTCTTTACGGCTCATGGAGTTTTGCCTCAGGAGCTCCTGGATCTGGAATCTCAAAGCTCAAGCTGTCATCATCTGATCTATTCATCACGTTTTGCCCTTTTCTTATGCAATTCAAAGGATTTTGTAGCAGAAAATGTGTGCTAGATTGACATGACTATAAGTGATTGTGTGCATGGCTAAAGAAGCAGTGCAAAATCACTAAAATAGCATGAAATAACAGAGTGAACACAAATAAATTAAGGCCCGGTTTCACAGACAGGGCTTAGACTAAGCCAGGATCCGGCCTTAGTTCAATTAGGGTATTTAAGTAGCTTTTATGAACATACACCTGAAAAAAAATACATTACTGGTGTACATCTTGAGACAAAACAATGGCACTGATTTATTTAAAGATATGTCAATTCAAGTTGCTTTCAGTTAAAACAGCTCAAACATGCATTTTAGTCTAGGACTAGCTTAAGCCTTGTCTGTGAAACTGGGGTATGAGTTATAAAATAAAGTCTAGATTAAAATTTGAGAAAAAAACTGAAAAATCAATTTGAATGGTTTTAACATAGTTTACATGAACAATAATGTTATCAACAAAAACATCAATGATCTTTTCTGTAAATATGCAAGATTCTTAACTTTAGCTTTTATTTATTTATTTGCAGGAGGTTGTGCAATAGTAAATATGGTACTGTATTATTTGGTCGAAATATTATCTGTCTTAATGTTAATTCTCTCTCTCAAGATTTCTCTCTTTCTTCCCCAATAGAAAACTAGAAATAAAGACATTTTCCTCCATTCATGCATAACCTCAGTATCAAAGCCGTAGTTCTCAGTATCTGTGTGCCGGCGAGCCTGCGGTTGTACGAGTCGTTCCAGCCTGAGGGAAACTCTCACCGGTGAGTCACTACACAGTCTAGTGTAATAACCAGCAGTATCATTTAAAATCAGGGTTTGACTTTCCCAGGTTATGAATCGTTAAACTGCTAGAGGCATCATGAAGTTCACCTTTTCCAGTTTATTTATCTTTGATTGACTTTTTTCATATTTCTTCAATGCCTGTGTGAGGGTGTTTTATACAGATGTCAGTCCCTGAAACACCATGCAATTCAATAAATGTTGAATGCATCTGCTTATTTTTAAAAAATGGAATTGAAGTATTCCAACATATGAGGTTTCCATATGCGCCACATATCTGTGCTGTCGTTATTATTAGGCAAAAATCACACAGCCAAATATATGCACATTGATAAATACTACAGTATCCTTATATGTGCATCGAGTTTAGTTCAGAAAACTGTTATCATTTCAAAATAATTAAATCAAATAAGGATGTGGTATTTTGAGTCAAGAAGGAAGCTAATCCTGTTCCTAGTTTCTATAATGCTATTTTAACACAACTAAAATCATTTATGTACTCTCAACTCAAATGGATTAAGATTAAAATTCTGCCATTTATTACTCACCCTTATGTCGCTCCACACCTTTAAGACCTTCATTCATCTTCGGAACACAAATTAAGATATTTTTGATAAAATCCGATGGCTCATTGAGGCCTCCATTGCCAGCAAGACAATTAACAGTTTCAGATGTCCAGAAAGCTAAAGACGTATTTAAAACAGTTCATGTGACTACAGTGGTTCAACCTTAATGTTATGAAGCGATACTTTTTGTGCGCCAAAAAAACTAAATAACGACTTTATTCAACAATATCTGTGATGGCCGATTTCAAAACACTGCTTCATGAAGCTTTACGAATCTTTTGTTTCGAATCAGTAGTTCGGATCACGAATCAAGCTGCCAAAGTCACGTGATTTCAGTAAATGAGGGTTCGTTACGTCATAAGTGTTTTGAAACGTTTCAATGGTTCACGTGACTTTGGCAGTTTGATACATGTGTTTTGAAATCATTATTAGTGTTTTAAAATCGCCCATCACAATTGTCACGGAGACACAGCCAACGCCCACCAACACCCAAGCATGGTCACCAGATCTCCACACTCCGCCCACTCGTTCACTCATCACGAGCACCTGCACCTCATCATCACGGACACTATATAGACTCATGTTTCCCTCGGTTCATTGTCTGGTCTCATCAAACATACCTGGACTCCTTACCTGTTACTTACCTGCGTTCCCGTTGTTGCCTCTCCGTCTCATGTGTCCTGATCTCTGTGTTCTCCATCCGTTCCTGCAAAGACATTCCAAGATTACTCTCCAGCTAAGTGTCTGTTTGACTGTGCTTGCATCTTTACTCACCATATCATCTGTCGTGCCCTGTGTTCGTGCCTCTGTCAATAAACATCTGACATCTTACCTCTCTGTCTCCATCTGAGTCTGACAACTATATTGTTGAATAAAGTCGTTATTTTATTTATTTTTTTTGGTGCACAAAAAAAGTATTCTTGTTGCTTCATAACATTAAGGTTGAAGATGAATGAAGGTCTTAGGGGTGTGGAACAACATGAGGGTGAGTAATTAATGACAGAATTTTCATTTTTGGGTGAACTAACCCTTTAAGTAAATTGGTTGTAACACTTTAGAATTGTGTTGGATTAACTTAATTTAAGTAAACTGAACAAACATCAAATGTTATTTTTGGCCTACTTAATTGAAACATGTTGTTTCAAAATGAAAATACTGACTTGAGCCAAAGCGCAACTGTTTCAAGTCGGTTTAACACAATGCATCTGTTTGAATGAAAAAATAAATAAATAAATAAATAAAAATTAAATAAACTGAACAGTATCGTAAAATCATTTTTTGAGTGGTCTGTGCAGCTTTGCTACTGAAAACCTGTTCCTATAGGGAAGTGAAGAAATGCACATGTAAATACATTTTTAAAAATGTATCTAAGGTATTGATGCAATGTTGAGGAATAGAATCTGATCCATGGCAGTACATGGTTTCAAACACACTGTGCTTATCCATATTCTAATCTGCAAGAAATAGATGTTCAAGAGTGATGCAAACACAAATATCAAAGCACTGTCCTTGTGATAATGCACCATATTCTGACTCTGAAGCCCATCGGCTGGGATCCGCACTCAGCATCCTGAAGATGGATTACTCTAGTGTTTCACCACATGGAAGGTCAGTGGTTTTCCTGTGACTGCAGGTGGTGTGTGTGTGTGTGTAACAGGAAGTAGCGCACTGTTCTGCCTGTTGTCTCAGCAACATGTGTCTCCTCTGAGACTGGCCGCGGTGGCTCAGAAAACTCAGAATAAAATCAGTTGACTTGTATCCTGCGGCAGTATTGAATTTCTTAACTTGTGGTGCAAATGACTTATTTTTTTTAAAGACAGACAGGCTCAAATTCAAACCTGCATGCACAAACCAATGAACCACAGCTCTGACACATGAAACCCTAGCAGGGTTATTATTGTTAACTCAAATAAAACTAATACTATTAAAGAAAATCTGTTAATTGAAATAAAGCTGAAAAATAGAATATAAATATTATTTGAAAAAGTTAAACTAAACAGAAAATAGAATTGTTGCCTTGGAAATTAACTGAAATAATTTTAAGTTGAAGCACTAAATTTATTAACTGGAAATAAATAAAAACTAAACCTAAAAATTAAAACTGAAATAAAAAAATAAATACATAAAAAAACACTAATAAAATGACAAGAGCACATACCAAAATTACAAAAAAAGTTAGACTAATATGAATAAAAGATTATTTTTTAATAAAAGATTATATAGCATAATATTTGAATTTTGAAATGTGATTGGTCTTTTATCTTGCGTTTATTTGCATATATAATTGTGATTGGATTTGCATATTTTGACTTTGTACAAGCTTTTTTGTACTATAATTTTATATTTTGATGGAAATTTAACAAAAATATTAAGTATATTTTAGAAATACATTTTGTTAGTCAAACAGTAATTTTTGTGGAAATAATAGATGTAAATTTACTAAATATTGGATTTTTAGGCATTTATTTTTGTATGGTAGATCTGCTTAATTTATATATATATATATATATATATATATATATTATTTTTTTTTATTTTTTTTACCAACATTTACTCAGTTCAAAAGGTATGTTTTATTGATTTTAATTAAAAATGTACTCAATATTTTAAGTATTTTTTCAATATTTTTTATCAAAATTTGTAAAAATGTTTCATCAAAAAAAAAAAAAAAAATTACAGTTTAAATTTTCTTTGCTCTCTGGTTGTAACTGGCCATAGTAAATAAGACATGATGACTTCCAGTTAAGGACTCAGTCTGACCACCATATGTTCTGAAAGCTCCAGCCATCATGAGCTGGTCTTCTGCTGGATCGATGAGACTCAATGAGCGTTAGTTCTTTCTTCACACTGCTTCTCGAACTTGTTCCTGTTTGAACACACACACTCAAGACGAGCAGTCAGAAAATGTATGTTTGATCCAGGCTGAAATGAGTCCACTCTGTGCAAAAGGCAGCTGTGAATGGCTGCCTTTGATGTTTCATTCATCTAAGTGGAAAAACTCGAAAGACTGCAAATCCCACCAGACACAATAGTCTGATATTTTGTCAGATCTCCTTTTGACTTGTTCCATTCTAGGTGCACAATCTTCTGAGGATCTGAAAATGCTTTTGAAATTTGCAGTGCTGTCCACTTAACCTCACTGTGTCATCTTAAAGCAGCCTGTGGCCAATTGGCTAAAGCTTGAGACTCGTTTTAAACAAACGTCTTAAATTAAAGGTGAACTCAATGTGTTTCTATTTACATTTCACTGGCTCTTCTTCATCCCCTGGACTTTATGAACGCTTCTCATCACATCTCTCATGAGAACTTCATAGATTTAGTGCAAAGTTTGTAAACACACACAGATTGATATGTTGATATGATTTGTTTCAATAGTACTTTATATTTATTTTTTTAAAACCTAGCAAAAAAAAAAAAATTAAGTGGACCTTTAATAAAATCCTTAAAAATAACTGTGTGTAACTAACTAAATGAAATAGAACCAACATAATCATTACAGTAAGGGCATTTATAGTAGTTTAATAAGTTGCCTTAGTGATTTACAAGAGACTGTGAACTGTGACATCAAAGGCGACAGGGAAAAATATAAGTCAATTTCATTCCTCCAATAAATATCGATAACTGACCAAAAAAAAGAAAAAAAAAAACTACTATAATATTGTGAACTATTTGTGATTTACAGGTTGCTGCAAAAATTTTATTTTGTCACAATATATACGGCCAGGTCTGAATGTCCGCCAATACAGAAAGATATTTTTTTTCCCCCTCATAATGATGTAGTTACAGCATTGTATGTGTTTGTTTGTTCTCATTTTTGGGCAAACTATCCCTTTAACATTAGTATGTAATGTTACTGTTTGAGCATGAAAAATGTCTGCAAAGTCCCTCCAAAGTGAGATATTCTCTATATCAGTGTGCACTGTTTCTGAACTCCCTGAAAAGCCTCCATTGTAGTCTTGAGTTTTCTTCCATGAACAAACACGTCACAGTATTCCTCATTTAAATAATTACCGCCCAAGGCACAAGCAAAATAAAAGGACAGGGCCTGGTTGAGTTAGTAGTGTGTTGAAACTCGCGGTTATAGTGAGGGCAAAGGCGGCCTTTGCAATTCAGAGGCCCGTTTCAAAGAAACTGTTGCATACAGACAGACAAACACATTGTATGTAATGGACTGCAATTACTTTATTGTCTCTGTTGTATTTAACAATGTTATCTCATATTCTCATATCTCACTCTTAACCCTCTACAGCACAGCATTGCCCTCAGGCAACGGAAAGTTTTCTTATGCCCTACAGTATGTTTAGTAAATTCTTCTTTAAATGATTACAACAACTTAGAAAGGTCGAGAAAGTACCAAAGAACAGTTCAGTAAGGTGTTGGAGTTAATATCAAGCACCATTTAAAGGTGGGACGTCCTGTTCTGACACATGGTCACAGGAGCACATGGTGTGAGAAGAAGGCAATATTATTTGCTTTAGTAATCTTATTTAAAATGACGTGAACTGTACATAAAAATATGTGTGCGTGTATGAAGGTGTAGAGAAGCCTTTTGGCAGGTTTTATGAAGTTTTTTTATTTTTTTTTATTTTGCATGTTAAGAAATTCAGTTTCTCTTTTTGTTGCCTCAGGGCAACGTTGTGCGATAAGGGGTACTTTTCGAGGATGTTTTGGTCAATACCTCACATTGGCAACAATGTATTATAAGAAGGGAAGATGCAGGGTTCCTGGGTGGGCAGGAACACCCAAAGTGTTCCTATGTCTCAGCAGAGAAGAAGTGCTTTTTGAAGTTTCGTACGGAGTGAAATCTCATTACATGAAGTACATTATATGGCATAGCACACTACATGATACAGACATATGCATGTATCAGATTCAATATGTCAATGTCTTTCAAGTGTTTTTCCCTTTTTACTTAATGATTTCTTGATTTTTTTTTTTTTTTTTTTATTTGATTTTGATGCTAATTTTCTCTATGACTCTGTACCATTGTCGCACAACGTTGCCCTGATTTTTTATTTATTTTTTTTATCAATAAATTGTTCCCAAATGAACCAAAAAATTATGTGGAATATTTTTTTTTTTTCATGTGCCATCAACATGTGTGCAGTAGAGGGTTAATGTAAACACATTTTTGTCTACCACTATCCATGCATTCTGTCTCTTTAACCAGAATTATTGTTACAATCATGACTGGAAACAAAAACAGCATTCACTCTGTCAGCCCAACTAAAGCCAGCAGTGCTGGCAAATCATTGCCTAAATGAGTGAGTCATTCAGTCAAACGTTTCATTCAACATGGATGATTCATTCAGTGATAATGCTACGCCATTCATTAGACCGATTCATTCAAAAATGTGGATTCATTCAGTTACGAAACATCACTGGCTCTACCGTGGATTCGTTTGGAACGGTTTTCGTTGACAAAAACAGAACAAAACAGACAATATTCTAAGAATCTTGTTTATTGAACTGTTGTATAAAATCAATATCACATTTGTAAATGTGCTGATATTCGCTAAAACAGCATTCTTGCTTGTATGGTATTGATTAACAATATTGGTAATGTTACAAATATTAAAAACAAGATCTTGAATATTGGGAGCATTTTTATTTATTTTGGTGGCATTTTTGCCCTGAGCCCTTGTGAATTTCCGACCCTGGTGTTGGGGCTCTTTTTCTGTTGCGAGGGATGTTTCAAATGAAACAGTGAAACAGAAATGGCCGCTTCTGGTTAAGGGTCACGACATTTCCAAAACACACTCGAAGCGGTTGACCAAACAAAACACACTGGTCCAGCTGACCAATAAGAGCACACTGCGCTTTTCAGAAGGAGGGGCTTCATAGAAGCAGGAACTACACAGAATTTTACCAAAGACTAAAGATACAGAAAGATGGTTCACTCCTATTACTTATGAATGGGAGAAACTGCAACATGCAATATGTCGGAATACGTCCCGCCTTCTAAGTAAAAGAGCCAATTGCTGATTGGCAAAGGCATTGTGTCACTGCAGCTGCCGTTAAAAGCTTCGGTTCCCATATAAACCTGAGACTCCCACATAGGACTGCACATGCGCATTGATTCGTCTAACCTGAAAAATAAGCCTCTTTAACGCTATTTGAGCATAAGAAACAACATTTATGGGGCAGTTCATGTCAGATGTTGTTGCTGATTTAAAATATGTTATTTAATTGTGAATTCAGCAAGCAGTTGTTGAGATTGTTCAGGATTCCCCCATTTAAATAGATAGGACTTGGTCTGATGCCGGAAATTGCTGCCCGAAGGCGTTGCAAACATGGCTGTTGAGTGAACAGACTTTCCTTAAAAGGGACTTTGGCGTTACTGACAGACCGGGAAGAGAGGTGCTGCAACAATGTCAAATATATAGAAAAATTGTGTTCCTTGGACATTCAAGCATTAAAACCTATTCTAAAAGAGCCCAAAAACAAAATCAAAACTTTGTAAAAGGGCACAATAGGTCCTCTTTAAAAGATGCACTGTAAGTCACTGTGCATGAAAGCGTCTGCTGAATGACTACTTGCTAAACTCTGAAGCCAAGATTAAGCAGTCAAAGTAATAAACACCGTCAGACCTCCACACAGTCAAGGATGCCCTCCATGATGCTCTGTCACCACTTGTTCTCCGCTGAAGAAATAAGTATAAAAAAAAAAAAAAAAAAAAAAAGAAAAAAAAGAGAATTCAACCCTTGTGGAGAATCTCGTGCTCCTCGCCCTGTAGGAAATAAATCACATAACCGGATCAACAGGAGGTGTCCGCTGTACTCGCAGAGGTGCTTGATGCATACAAATTCTTCATCCCAAAGGCGATGGCTCTGAAACGACACTAATGATGCTTCTGCAATGGTCTGGAGAACAAAGATAAAATAAAGGAGAGAAAAAGTGACACAGAGGTAACATGCAGCACACTTTGATGTGCATTTATTTGCTTTTAGCCTCAGGAATGTTTACATGAGGTTGCAACCCTGTTAATAGTCTTGTTGTTCTGTTCTTTCAAGACGTAAAAAAACTTGAGAGCTTTCTTGGCTCACTTTTGTGCAAACCAAATATGGTTTGTGGAGATAAAGAACTAACTATCATATCTTGCTCTCCAGATATTTATTAGTTAATCACAATAAACTACTAGCCCTCAGTCATGAAGCGTTCATTGTGCTGATGATTTTTCAGCGCGTGTGTGTGTGTTATGCTAAAGGCTTTGTTAGCGCTAAGTAAGCAAGACTCAGCACTAATTCCTATCTATTCTTATTAGCCAGGTCATGCTACAGGGGATTTGCTCTATTTAAAGGTGAAACATGCTCTTTTTGGACTGCTGAAAGCTAGTAATTTCTCACTAAGTTTATGGTTTAGCATTCAACATACAAGCACATGCACAACAGGGTACAACGGGGCTGAAGGCGCCCCGGGGTAAAAGGCGCCTTTGATTTTATTTTCCTCTAAACCACTAGATGGCACAAAAACTTGCCATAGCATTTTGCAAAACATCCGCTTTTTTTAAAATGCATGTGGAAATTTGGCTGATCCTTGATGCGATCACGGGCAGCAGTGCAAAGTCGATTCTGTGCTAATTTTATAATATTTGAAGTTTTTTTTAAATGTTGTACACACTAAAAAATGACAACTTTGAGTTCAACCAACAAGCTACATAGAGTTAGAGGAAAAAATTTAAGTCGCTCCAACTACCAGAGTAGTAGTAGCCCTGGAACCAATTAACTAATCTATTTCTGTTCAAATCAACAGCTATCATAGCACTAACATAACTTATTTAACATGTATATTTAATGAACAAGTAAGATATTACTCGTCACTGGCATTATAGAAACTCTTTTCAATGTCAAACATAATAGCATTAAACACTAACAGGTCTTTCCCTTCACTAAAAACAAATAAATTAACATTTAATTTCAACAATTATTCTCCTTATCCAGTCCTATGTGTAACCAAGGTTACCAGAGTAATATAGAAATAAAGTTATTAATATATAAACATACTAATATATAAACAAAACTATTGAGAACTACTTAAAAACGAGTACTATTATAAAAGAAAATATTAATTTTATATAAACATATATTTTACTTGGTTATTAATGTGACCAATAGAGAGTAGCTTTTAATACAACGTGAGCCAATGAGAGCGCAGAATGTGGCGCAGCGGAGAAATTAGTTTCCGGATTTTGCACGAGGTTTGCTCGTGGAGTCAGAGGCAGCTCTCTCTATCGTGCATAGGTGCTGATGAGCGCGGTGTTTGCTGACGCTCCGGGGAACAGAAACATAGAAATAATCTTCTGGATGTGTTTTATCGATGGATTGATGTAAGTGAAGTGACGCATTTTATTTTCCATTGGTTGTGAATGACGTTGATATTGTAATGTGAGTGAAATGGACATTCAATTTGTAAAATATAAAAGTTAATGGTGATATGCATATACTTTACTAGCGACAGAGTGTTGCTAAAGTGTTTACGAAGTGTATTTTTGATTAAAAAGGTTAAAGAAAAGGGTTTAAATCGGACGCGTTGTAACCGCTCCATTCTGGAATTTTCTGTGAGTTTAAAGATCTCCTTGGTAAGTCAATTTGCCTTGTTATTCATCACAATTGAATCATTATTATTGTTTAAGTGGAAAAAGCAAGAGAAATTGAATTTGTGACTGATTTATATATGAAAAAATGTGTAATGCTGTCTTTAGTACATACGAGCTAACTGTGTGCTCAAGTATGTGACGGAAAGTTGTCAGTTATATAATAATTAGTGCGCTATGTTGGAAAAATAGTCACAGACGTTGCATATATGAAGAAAATATTCTTTATTTGAAAAGATACATGTACATATATTCAGAATACTCAAGTTCTGTGTAATTTGAATGATGTATAGTGATTGATAACTTTATTGTATGTTGTTACAATGAAGATATTCATGATATTTTCATGACCTTGTTTGTTCAAGGTCAGGTTTTTTGTTTTTGTTTGGTTTTGTTCTGTTTTTCTTGTTCTGCCCTTGTCCAAATTGGATTGCTGTCCTGTCCGATGTGACGAGATGTACCGATGCCTGTATTCTGGATTTGTCCCGGCCTTCCAGTGGTTTTGAGGAGGGTTTGGACTGGCGAGCCTCCCTTGAGTTGTTCTTGGATTTTCTGTGGAAACAAAAGATTTTCTGAACTCTGCGAATGGTAGGAAATCGAATAACTCTTCTTTTTTTGTGTTTTGGATGGAGATGTTCCTCATGGACAAAGAAAAGACATTTGTACTTCTATGGACCATTTGAAGAACTGTTTTTCTTGAAAGACTGAGAAATTGAGGATTTTGAGATCAAAGGACATTATTTTATTTCATTGAGAAGTGTCAATTTTCTGGGTTGACAAGTGATATATTGTTTGGGTTTTGATACTTGAACACTAATTTTTGGGTGAATCGAACACTGAGTTAAAGTGAATAAAGTACTTACCTTGTTGACAATCAAGGGAAAAGTTTCACGAAACCTGTGAAAAGAAAAGATTGATAGGAAAATTCAGAAACAATATTTTCAATTGTGAAAATATATATATATTTTTTTTATTATTTCACATTGATTCAACTTACCTTTTGAATGCAGTCAAACAAATACACATTGTGTGTTCAACCAAATTATTCTTCAAGTCTGTTCACTGTTGTTGTTGCATCTTTCTCAGTAGCGAATCTGTCCTTCTGAGACGCTGGTCCATAGATTGGCATATAACAAGTTAATTATTTATTAAATCTACAAGTTATTAGCCAGATAGAAAGCGGTACATATGCAAACCATACTGGGAACTAGAAATCCACTGCCTAATTTCCGAAGTTATCAAGACAATTTCATTAAGTTACTACAACCTCATAAAAATGCAGAAATTTGAGTTTAAATCAGAGACGATTTTAAGTTGATGTAATGATCAACATTATTTTGTCAACAGAACTCTACAAAATAATGTTTGCAACTTAAAATATTTAATTAAAACAATACATTTTTTAACATGCAATCATGCAGTTATTTAAGTTGTGGTATTAGTTGTTAGAGAGTAGATTTAAAGGGATAGTTCACCCAAAAATGAAAATTTGATGTTTATCTGCTTACCCCCAGGGCATCCAAGATGTAAGTGTCTTTGTTTCTTCAGTAAAACACAAATGATGATTTTTAACTCCAACCGCTGCCATCTGTCAGTGGTATAATGCAAGTCAGCGGGAACTTGGACTATAAGAGTAAATAAAACACGACAGACAAATCCAAATGAAACCCTGCGGCTCGTGACGACACATTGATGTCCTAAGACACGAAACGATCGGTTTGTACGAGAAACCGAACAGTATTTATATCATTTTTTACCTCTAATACACCACTATGTCCAACTGCATTCATCACTCGATTCGTAAGGTCTGATCGCGCTCTGACAACGGCAGTGATGTCTAGCACTCATTGAAGTATATGCGCGAGACATCAATGTGTCGTCACGAGCCGCAGGGTTTAATTTGGATTTGTCTGTCGTGTTTTATTTACTCTTATAGTCCAAGTTCCCGCTGACTTGCATTATACCACTGACAGACGGCAGCGGTTGGAGTTAAAAATCATCATTTGTGTTTTACTGAAGAAACAAAGACACCTACATCTTGGATGCACTGGGGGTAAGCAGATAAACATCAAATTTTCATTTTTGGGTGAACTATCCCTTTAAAGCAGCAGCCCATAAGTTTTGCCTCTTTGTCGCCATCTCTGTTTGAAACCTGCAGTTGCATTTATTTGCGGAATTATCATCTTTACATGTGTTGTGCACAGACGTGTGCAGACCTGACGTAATTATGCAAAGACGAATGACTGCAAGCTCGAATTTTCCGCGGGAACCCACCAGTACCATTCAGATTAAAAAACATTATTACAAGCTTACTGAAAAAAGATATTAAAAGTTACGGACAGCAGCTTTAGCAAATGAGAATCGCAAAAAATTATTGAATATATTTTGAGGTATTGCTAATGATTTTCAAGGTAATTAAAGCAACAGTTTTTCAATAACGGAAGAATATGTAAAAGTATGGCATTTAGGTTAAAAGGCACACCTGCTGTTGGGGCTATAGGCAGAATAATTTACATGATAATAAACATCTGACTGACTCTTCCATTTGTTGACATGACATGGGTGTCCACCTTAGAGATAATCACCATATTTATAACGAAACCATAATATTTAAAATATATTAATATATCATATAATAAAATATAATTTATTGTTACTACTGTAAATCTATATTAAATTATTATGGGATCTCCTTCAATGCTTTCAGAAACATTACTTTTTAAAATATTTTTTTCTGTATTTTTAAAATATATTTTTATATTAGCATATTATAATGACAGTATATTTAATGAACAGAAATAAATTGTTTTATTTATCAAAATAAACAGAAAATAGTACAAACTTTGCTAAAGTGATTGTTTTAATTAAACAGGTATTAACTTTGCCTTTTGCCCCATGCTGGTGAGTCTTTTACCCCATGTGTGGGGTGAAAGGCCCCCCTTGCCACCTCATACATTATATACAAGATTTTTTAAACAAAATAAACCACTTTCATGATTTATTTTCACACAAAATCTGTTGCTCCATAAATGTTCAATATAAACATATATGTTTTTTTCTGCAGTCATACATTATGGATGTAGTGAAAAGCCCATTTTTTCTTAAGGTGTACCTTTAGCCCCATTGTACCATGCATCTTACTGACCACAAACTTTTGAAACATACACCACAAACTGATTCTCACACACTGAATCATTAAGGAAGTGTCATTGTAAAGTGGAATCGGAAGCGGAATTTTCCTTTCTTTATGACTCCCATCTCCAGTAGTGAAACTTCATAATTTGTGTTGTTGTGATACAGAAATGACAATTGCTTTAGTCTTCAAGAGCCCGTATTTCATGCCATTATATGCCATTAGGGTGACTTTTCATAAGCGTGTGATGTGAGCGACCATTACAGCAGCCGATCGCACAGAAGTCTCTCTAAATATGATCTGCAATACTTTTACCCATTACGCCAACCGTCATCTACGTGCCTCAGTGGCTGCCTGCCGTGCGAGAACAAAAAATGTTGTTAATTTAGCACTACAGGGAAGAGAAAGGTTTCTTTGCTCGCATTAGTGCTGAGAGTAAGCCTTTGTATTATTAATGAGCCTTCCATAATTTATGAATCCTAAAGACAAATATGGGCAATTATTGTAATCTTGTGAGAGAACATTCGTGGATCTTAATTTTGCCACATCAACCTCCGTAATGCTGCTTTCGACTTTGATTGTAAAAGGAAATGAACTTTAAGATAATGGAACAATAAAATCTGCATTATTATTAATAAAATTAGTGGTGCTTGCTTAGACTGTTGCTCATACTTATGACTTGTAATTTGCATAAATACATTATCATAAGTATTTTACTTTGTCTTTGACGATGCCTCAAATCATGTCGATTTTTTTAAGGAGAGCTGTGCTACTGCTTTTCTTAAAGATAAACACACAATGTCTGTGTTACAGTTATGCTTTGTTTTATGGACTTTTAGCTTGTATTCATGTCACATGTCTTCCTTTGTTCTGTTTCACGCCACCTTTTAGTTATCATAGTAATTAATTTAATCATCACAGGTGTTTATCATTAGTTCCCTCATTAACCTTGTATTTAAGTTCCTGCCTTTTCACCCTTTAGTTGTCCGGTATTGTTTGTGTTGAAGCACACTGTTATGTTTTTGGATTATCTTTAAGCCTTGTAAATAAACCTTGTTGGATTTCTATAGTCGTCTTCGTCTTCCTGGGAGCGTTTAGAATACTGGACCAAGAATGAAAAGAGCAAAGGTCTTTGCCTCTATTAATGTTGCCCCGATGAAGGGCAACAAATTATTTTTGGAAGGAGGAACTGTTTTTGTGTTTCAGAGCAGCAGAGATGTGGAGCTTTACGTGGAGGAGTTCCTCAACATCTGCCATCACGCCACCTGCGATGACGTCTGTTTAATGGAGGTGAGGGGAGGTGATCCCTGCTGGACCCTAGTGAGCTACATCAACTTCGCGCTGTGGATGAGCGGATCCGAGTTCACAGTGGGCGAAGCGGAGGATTCCAGCAGCCTCGTCCAGCCACACCCCACAGACGTCTCGCAAGCCGACCCAGTGCACAGCCCACCAGCACCCATCACCGTGGAGACGACGACGCCTGAGCCCCCCGCAGACGGAGAGCTTCCACCTGCTGCTAGGATGGAGCCTGCAACCACAGCGCCCACTAGAGCCCGGAGCCGAAGTTCCCATGTGAGTCTGACCAGGGGTGTGAGCCGGCAACAGCCGTCCCGGTGGGGACATTGGTGGAGAGCGACACTGGAGAAGATTGGCTAATAGACTGGAACACAGAGGTACTGCTTCCCACCCTGCCCCACCCTCCTCTCTCACCTCTACCATTGAGCACTGCCATTTCGCCAGCCCTGCCTCAGCTGTCTTCCTGCAGTCCCTCGTCTTCCCCAGTTTTTATTGACAGTAAAGCCGAGTTCAGACTGCACGATTTTAGCCCCGATTTTGGCTCGCCGACAGGTTTTGAGAAATCGACGACAAATGTCTGAAATCACAGGCAAATCGGTGCTCGTTCACGTGAGTGACAATCACGCAGTGTGAATGAGCAAAGACGCGATCTGAGAGAATCGCCGACGAGTCGCCGACACCCGTGAGATATTTGGCATGCTAAATATCTGGACCTGTCGGCGATTCAAAATCCTGCAGTGTGAAAAGTGTTCTGACTGGAAACTACATCAGCGATGACCGACAGCCAATGAGAGAGTAAGATGCAGAGCAGCGGAGAGTTCGGGGAGGAGTTATAGACCACAACATCAGCAAGCATGGCTTTGTACACATAAACATTACAATTATATCAAACAGAACCAAAGCACAAACATTTGCTTGACCATCCAACAGCAGCACATTGAAAAGTTATTTATTTACCTCCAACTCTCATTGCAGAACACACAATCCACAGTCTCCTCAACCGTTTCCTCCTCCATATTCTTCTTTTCTTTTTCTTGTTTTCGCTGCAAATCAGTGCACAGGCAATTCGTATTGCAAGCTTCTTGCGGGCTACCGTTTTTAATAATAATAATAATAACTCCGGTCTTGCACGCGTGATATCGCGTTGTTTCCTTGTCACATCTCGCGTGTTTTTGGTTGTGAAACGTAGTTTGCGTGACAGACAGAGTTGTCGGCGATTCTTCCTATCATGCAGTGTGACCTTCTGTCGCCGATCCATCATGCAGTTTGAACACAGCAGCGACTGAATGCTGGCCAAGATAGTCATGCAGTGTGAAAAGAACAGTGACCCGACTGCTTTGAAAATCTTGCAGTCTGAACTCGGCTTAAGGTGAAGTCTCCGTGTCTGCACTCTACAGCATCGGCAGATCTAGTGGATCCTGTGGCTCAGCCTCCGGCCTCTGATTCCCTCGTAACACCTCGGACTGTCGACCGGTTGGCTTCACCTTGCTTCCTCCCACCCTCGACTCCATCAGAGACCCTCCACCATGAAACTACACCAGGCTCCCCTGTCCTGTCGGCTCGCCCTTGGTCAGTCGTCACCCTTGCGCCACGGACTTACGAGCCTCCTGCTGCGCTTCGGCTCTCCACCCCTACGGCTGCAGTGGGATCCTCCTTCCCCCCCGGACTCGCCTAGGTCCCTGGTCGCTCTGGCTCCGCTTCAGGTTTCGGGAACTCTGATGTCGCCTCGGGTGTTCGTCACCGCGCCTCTGCCAAGGTCTCCAGTTCCAGCGGCGCCACTCGGTCCCATCAGCTCCAACATCGGCTCAGTCTCCATCGGTCGTACCAAGGAGATCGTCGACTACGCCCATTCCTTGGCTCCTCCCTCCATCGACACCGCCGTGGGCTGTCTTCATTACCGTGCTCTGGGTCGGTTCCATCTGGCCACTCCTCCCGTTACCGCCCTCATGGATGCTCCCTCCATCTATTCCTCCATGGAGTCTCTGCCTCTTGGCCTGCCTGTCTCTGCCAGCCCTCAGCCTGCTCCTTCGCACCAGCCCTTCTCCTTCTCCTCGCCCTCCTCCAAAGCCTCCACCCTCCCTCCCTCTTAAGTTTATTATTTTGTTACGGCGTGAGGACGCGCCTACTCAGAGGGGGGCATAATGTTACAGTTATGCTTTGTTTCATGGACTTTTAGCTTGTATTCATGTTACATGTCTTCCTTTGTTCTGTTTCCCGCCACCTTTTAGTTGTCATAGTAATTCATTTAATCATCACAGGTGTTTATCATTAGGTCCCTCATTAACCTTGTATTTAAGTTCCTGCCTTTTCACCCTTTAGTTGTCCGGTATTGTTTAAAGCACACTGTTACGTTTTTGGATTCTTTAAGCCTTGTAAATAAACCTTGTTGGATTTCTGTCTTTGTCTTCCTGGGAGCGTTTGTAACAGTCTGCTTCACAGACAGTAAAGCAGATGATCATTCTCTTATATCAGATGTTTCAGCCTTGGGGTTGCATTTCTATGAACTTTAATTAGGGCCCAAGCACCGATGGTGTGAGGACCCTATTGTAATTGCTCGGTCAATTGTTCTTCTTCTCCAAAATTAATCACATTTTTGAGGGCCTAAACGTGCTCAAACTCATGAAACTTTGCAGTCAGAAGTGGTGAAAATTTACATCAGATATAGGTTTCGGATGGATTTTCAGCCACCTACAAAATTTCAATTAAGCGCCTTTTGCGCTACATTTCACGTACAAGTATGAAATTCGGTACACACACGTAACAGCCCAATACCTACAAAAACGTCCATGGGTGCAAAGTCTGAAAACCCAACAGGAAGTGAGATATTTTGAGTTTTATCTGCAAAATTTTTTGCAGTTTTTGCCATTTTCAGACGTTGTACTTTAGGGTCATGAAACCCTAAAGTACAACCATTTTAGTCTGGTCATTCACATCTCTGAGCTGGAAAAACTCTGTGAAAATGGGCATGTAAAGCTCTGGAAAAGTGAGAGTGTAGAGGGGAGAGAACAACCAATGAAACACAGACCTACAACACACTCATTATACAGAATGATGAACATTAATATATGAGCATGGAGAAAAATGACAACAAACTCCCAAGCACGAGGGAGAAATGCGAAAGAATATTTAAAAGGGCTAATAATACTTTGATTACATTTACGAGCACTGCAGTCTCATGATAAATAACACGTATTTTAACACAGAAAGAATAAAGACATAGTTTATTTCTCCATTTTTCTTTGAATTTTCGATCTAAATCAGTCTTTGTCTATTAGAATAATCGTGTCATTGTGTTCAGATAGGCTACACCACTGTGTCAGTGTGCAGTTTGCACATATATTTAATTTGAAGAAGACTTAATGAAATATGTGTGCATACACCGTGCTGGTTCATGTTTGGTGCAAGAGAATATGTGAAGGCTTACTTTATTTTGTATATGAGCTATAAGACACGTGGCTAGTGTTGTTAAACTCATCGCGGAGCTCCGAGCTGAAACCGATCATATGCGCGCTCAGCGTGTAACAACTGTATTTTTCATGTGTTCGTATTCAAACTCCAGTTCTGACCGCATCGCGGGCAAAATACAAACAACACTCATGTGCTGCTGTGCTGAGGGAAACATACACACGGCTCACGTGTCCGAACGCAGAGCAGGCAGAGGTGAATGAACGGCACTTTTGTGACATTTGAATTGTCCGCTGTAATGCGATCTCATGCGAACATATTTTCCATTTGTGCTGGTAGATTACAGCAAAACAATCCACATGCACCCAAACCTCTGCTCTGGTCGCGTCGCAGGAAAACGCATTTTTGTGTTGTAGAACTGAGGAAACAAGAACCTACGACCCATGTTTCTGAATGACAAGAGACAGAGGCAAGAGAAGTGATATTTCCTTATGCATAATACAGCAATTATAATGTCATGCATACTACAGTGCAGTGATTGGATTGAATGAGCTTTATGTCATGAATAAATAGAGAAACTGTTGATGTCAGCATGTTCAACCAGCCCATACTGGAGCCAACCAGCACTCTGGATCTTGCCGGTAGTACACGATGACGTCAGATTTTGTGACGTTGCTCCGACTTTGCTTTTCAAACCGGTTGCTCTGAAAAATTCAAAAATAACTAATTTCAACTTTTAAATAAAATTAATGTGTACCTTTAGTGTTTTCAATGATGTGCAGCCTAAACATATCTATTCACAGCTCAAAAAATGTGTTCTGGGGTTTCATGACCCTTTAACGAACTCCTTCGAGAGCTTTAACATCATATTTGGTCTGTCTAATCTAAAGGCCTTTGCAACGTTAAAATTGCGAAGATCTTTAGCTTTCGCTAAGGGATGTGTCCGTGGCGACCTGACATATTTCGATGTCTCGCCATGTTGTAATTCAAGCATACAATGTCCGATCTGCCCCAAACTTCACATGTTTGATAAGTGCCCTGGCCTGAAGACATTTACACACCAAAATTTAGTTATAGTCATATCGCCAGCAGCTGGTAGCAGGAAGTGTGGCAAATACAAATGACTGACATTATCCTCCTATATTTATGTACTTAAATGCATACTGCCCACCGTGTTCTTTTTTCCTAAAGCCACCGGGTGGCAGTGATACGGATGCGAGGGCCCTTTCATCACTGCTTGCAGCTTTAATTTAATATATATTTTTTTTAAAAATGATTTTTATAGCTATCGGTTAGACCTACAGTATCAAGGGACCAGAATATCAAAGCAATCGCTTCAACATCATAATATCATATACTCTTAAAAATAAAGGTTCCAAAAGGGGGTTTTTCGCAGCCATAGAAGAACCATTTTTTGGTTCCCCAAAGAGCCATTCAGTGATCAGTTCTTAAAGGCCCCTTGAAACGTACAGCATTATTCAATTGCATTATGTGTTGATGTCATTTCCACTGAAACAGGAAGACAGGGCGGGACATATCGAGCAACTCCTCCCCCTTTTTAAAAATAGCCAGTGGCGTTTCGTTTATATCACAGGTCAGCCAGAGCCGTTAAGCTCGCCAAAGCTGCATTTGACAGCCACAGTCTAAAAGATTCCCCTTTTAGATTTAATATGAAACTGTTGCTAAAGCAAAACAGTGAACATAATCATGCTGAGGATGTGTAGTTTGAAAAGTGTGTAAGTTATGTTGGTGCATGGCACAGGTGTTATCTCTTCTTCTTGTCAGAGCAGTTTCTAAAGCCTAATCTCTCTAACAGTTTCTCCTCCTAATCTCCTCCGTATCGCTTTAAAATATAGCATTCTGTGCAGAATTCAAATGGGTCTGAAACATTTTGTAGTTTGCACCGACTCGCGCATATGATCCGCTCTGTGCTATCATGTCTCTGGACTGGAGCAGACTGTGCAGCGGTTCACGTGACACTAACAGAAACCAGACTTCATTCGCCCCAGTGGAAAGCATATTTATACTGTCTGAATCACTCCCTATCCCCTACATAGTGTGTACTATATCCCATTGACCATATAGAACCTTTATGGCTACAGCTTTAGTGTCTATTAGGGAGCGGGACACTTCAGATTCTAGAGAGCATTTGATTGAACAGAAAATCTGATGAGAAGCTGAAGTGCAGGGTGATGTCATCAAAATCATTGATCCATAATGGTGTAAGTGAGAGACTGAGTTTTGAATGCTTATATCTTCGAAATTCAAATTTTGTCATTGTTTTGGAGCACACTAGCTTATAGATAACCTTAAGGCTAACATATTCATAGTAAAAGCCAAAAAACTTCAATTTTGATTTCATGGGGTCTTTAAAAGAACTATTTTTTCTTAGTGTGATTTTAATGATCTAAGAACCTTTTCCCACATTAAAGAACCTCTTGTGCAGTGGAAAGATTACATGGATGTTAAAGGTTCTTCGTGGAACCAATAATGCAAATAAACTTTATTTTTAAAAATATAGAGTGTAGACTATTTAGACTTGGAACAGAAAGTAACCACCTATAGCAACCACCCAATGCACCTCAGCAGCAGCTTAGAAATGCAAAAAGAACAAATACCAAAGTTCTACTTAAATATTTTGATTTGCATAATTGTAAAATTAGTGATTGGGCCTTAACTAAGCAACTGTTGCAATAATAGAAATAACACATGAAATCAAAGTGCACTTCATTTTTGAAAGGGTAAAGTGGACTAATAGGAAAAAGAAACAAAATAATCTTATAAACAGGACCTAACTAGAGTCATGGCTGAAACATCTAGACTTGCCTTAAAATTCATAGATGCAATCAACAGATGCAATCAATAACATATGCAATCAGACCGAAGAACCTTCAAAGTAAAATACCAACTATAACATCAAAATAAGAAACACAACTGTTTTCTCCAGCAACAGTTTTTGTATGTTGGTTTCACTACCTCAAAACTGTTTTAGAAATGAGTTACTTCCTCTAAGCAAAATATCTATCTATCTATCTATCTATCTATCTATCTATCTATCTATCTATCTATCTATCTATCTATCTATCTATCTATCTATCTATCTATCTATCTATCTATCTATCTATCTATCTATCTATCTATCTATCTATCTATCTATCTATCTATCTATCTATCTATCTATCTATCTATCTATCTATCTATCTATCTATCTATCTATCTATCTATCTATCTATCTATCTATCTATCTATCTATCTATCTATCTATCTATCTATCTATCTATCTATCTATCTATCTATCTATCTATCTATCTATCTATCTATCTATCTATCTATCTATCTATCTATCTATCTATCTATCTATCTATCTATCTATCTATCTATCTATCTATCTATCTATCTATCTATCTATCTATCTATCTATCTATCTATCTATCTATCTATCTATCTATCTATCTATCTATCTATCTATCTATCTATCTATCTATCTATCTATCTATCTATCTATCTATCTATCTATCTATCTATCTATCTATCTATCTATCTATCTATCTATCTATCTATCTATCTATCTATCTATCTATCTATCTATCTATCTATCTATCTATCTATCTATCTATCTATCTATCTATCTATCTATCTATCTATCTATCTATCTATCTATCTATCTATCTATCTATCTATCTATCTATCTATCTATCTATCTATCTATCTATCTATCTATCTATCTATCTATCTATCTATCTATCTATCTATCTATCTATCTATCTATCTATCTATCTATCTATCTATGTGTTTTAAAATTCACAAACATCAATCACCCATCACTGTAGAAAGGGAGACAGAATGATTAAACATCACTGAATATAAAGACTGGAATTAGATGGCAAAAAAAAAGTCATTATAAATATAGAATATTAGTAAGCAACATGATCTTACTAAAGCCTTGTGAAGTTAGAAAAGGTACTGAGCATTACAAATCACAGCACAATGTGTGTTCAAAGTCTAAAATTACATAGAGAAGTTACTCATTTCTTTTATACTCAATACTTGGCAAAGTTGTCAGTGTTGCTCCTCTTTCTGTGTAATTCATGAGGGCCTCATGAATATGCAAAAGAGCAGTAGTCATTAGATATATGCCTGCATTATCGTGAACCTCAATTAAATATTAAGGGGCTGAAAAAGCAATGAAAAAATAGGGGAAGCTGCCGTTTCTCTTCATGGGCAGTAAAGAGCGATTGTCAATTTCACATATTTGTGGCTACGGCCAAGTTCCATCAGCTTTCTCTTTTTGTAAATGAAACTGCATTCAGCAAAAGCGCTTTCATTACTTTCTTGCTTTATAATCTTCTTTGTTTCTGTAGAATAGATTCTTCAGTACTGTGTTCAGTTTTAATGAAGACTGGGTCATCATAACAACTGCCTACCCTAGCAACCAACCAGACTAGATAAGCTTTTGTTTTTTCCCCCCCAGGATTCTTTGCTGAACATAATGTCCAAAAGAACAGCATTTATTTGAAATAGAAAACTTTTGTAACAATATAAATGTCTTTACTGTCACATTTCATCAATTTAATGCCTCCTTGCTGAATAAAAGTATTGTTTTGTTTGTTTGTTTTTTCATACCCCAAATGTTTGACTGCATTGTGCAACATAATATTTTCCTTATAATCCATCAAAAGGGAATCATTTTTTCAAAAGTTGATTATGCAAGCATTATGAACCTCTAAAGCCCAATTCACACCACACCGACAGATGCCAACCAACGAGGACAATCATCAGACTACAGTACATCACTTCTCAAATTTCTCACAGCCTGACAAATGGCAATTGAAAATGTTCATTGGTGAAAACCAGCGCTGACCAATGCCAAAAGACAGCGACAGGAGTAACACACTGATCCAACAAAACCCAAAGTGTCTTTTGCTGTTGTTTGGCATCTGTTGTTGTGGTGTGAATTGTATGGAAACTTGTTTCTGCCACGGAATCATAATAAATTAAAAAAAAAGGTAAGTGCTACATTTTATCTGAGAATTCTGACTTTTTTCTCTGAATTATGTGATATCGCAATTGTAAGTTATAAAGTCCAATTCTGAGAGGGAAAAAGTCTTATTTTTTCCCAAAATTTCGAGTTTATATCTCATTATTCTGACTTTGTAACTCGCAATTATGACTTTATATCACACAATTCTGACTTTATAACTTGGAATTATGACTTTATATCACGCAATCCTGACTTTATAACTCACAATTATGAGTTTATATCTCGCTATTCTGACTTTATAACTCACAATTATGAGTTTATATCTCGCTATTCTGACTTTATAACTCACAATTATGAGTTTATATCTCGCTATTCTGACTTTATAACTCACAATTATGAGTTTATATCTCGCTATTCTGACTTTATAACTCACAATTATGAGTTTATATCTCGCTATTCTGACTTTGTAACTCGCAATTATGACTTTATATCACACAATTCTGACTTTATAACTTGGAATTATGACTTTATATCACGCAATCCTGACTTTATAACTCACAATTATGAGTTTATATCTCGCTATTCTGACTTTGTAACTCGCAATTATGACTTTATATCACACAATTCTGACTTTATAACTTGGAATTATGACTTTATATCACGCAATCCTGACTTTATAACTCACAATTATGACTTTATATCATGCAATTCTGACTGTATAACTCACAATTATGAGTTTATATCTCGCTATTCTGACTTTGTAACTCGCAATTATGACTTTATATCACACAATTCTGACTTTATAACTTGGAATTATGACTTTATATCACGCAATCCTGACTTTATAACTCACAATTATGAGTTTATATCTCGCTATTCTGACTTTATAACTCACAATTATGAGTTTATATCTCGCTATTCTGACTTTATAACTCACAATTATGAGTTTATATATCGCTATTCTGACTTTATAACTCACAATTATGAGTTTATATCTCGCTATTCTGACTTTGTAACTCGCAATTATGACTTTATATCACACAATTCTGACTTTATAACTTGGAATTATGACTTTATATCACGCAATCCTGACTTTATAACTCACAATTATGAGTTTATATCTCGCTATTCTGACTTTATAACTCACAATTATGAGTTTATATCTCGCTATTCTGACTTTATAACTCACAATTACGAGTTTATATCTCGCTATTCTGACTTTATAACTCACAATTATGAGTTTATATCTCGCTATTCTGACTTTATAACTCACAATTATGAGTTTATATCTCGCTATTCTGACTTTACAACTCACAATTATGAGTTTATATCTCGCTATTCTGACTTTATAACTCACAATTATGACTTTATATCATGCAATTCTGACTGTATATTTCGGAATTGCCAGTTTATATCACGCAATTCTGACTTTATAACTCACAGTTGCAACTTTATATAAAGTCAGAATTGCAAGATGTAAACTCACAATTGTGAGAAAAAAGTCAGAATTGTGAGATAAAAAGTTACAATTATCTTCTTTTATTTTTTATTCAGTGGCGGAAATAAGCTTCCATAGAATTGTAAATCTGCTTTGAAACAATCTGTATTGTATAAAATGCTACATAAACAAAGGTGACTTGACAAGTAATTCCTCCAAACTTGCAGATCTCCCCAGTGAAACATTTGCTTTTTCCATGTAAAAACTCACAATAGTGAGTGACCTGGTTTGGCTTTGCCCTAGAGGAGCTGCTCTACCATTTGTTTAGTTGTTGACTTTAGTTGAAACTCCCTAAATGACAGGCCTATTTAAATATGCTTTGCATTTTCCCCATTTAATTTGTAGTACACCTAAGGCAAAAGCCAATCCCATCAGTACATGCTGAGAGCAACAATTAAATATTAAAAGAGTTTTTTGTGCAGGTCCACGTACCCCAAAATCAATATTGTCAGAGCTGCTTGTGCCCACGAGGCAGCTTCTTCTTAAAAATAATCCATTGCTTTCCTGCCAGAACATCATTCACAGGCCTGAAGATACCCACAATGCCCGTGGTGCCGACCAGAGGGTTGCATCCAATCAGAAGACCTGAGGGAAGATGGAAGAGGTCGAAACACTTGTGCTTTTTTTTCACCATTCCTCAATGGAGGCCATTTCTCATAGTGCTGGCAGCAAAGTGTCTATTGGGTCCGCCCAAGCACATTGTTTCCCGGAGATTAAATTGATTTGAGGAGGAATGATTAAGAACGTGGAAAACGGCTGTCAGCGGGGAGAAACTCAAATCTCGGGAGCAGGTTAAGTGATTATGTCAGGCTATGATTCATATTGCACTAAAAAACAAATTGCAAGACGCCTAATATCTCACAGGCAAAGTGGACCTTTGCAGCAGAAATGAACGAACATTACCCATATGGAAACATCCGTGAAGAGAGATGGATAGTTAAAAATCGTGGTAATGAATTATCATCGTTATGGTATGGGCTGCTGCAAACTATACTGCATTTTAATACTTAGGTATAGGAGTTTTGTATCAATAATTCTTCAACATCAATTCCTGCTATTATAGTATCTATGACCTTTCTCTACCGAAAGCTATTATCTTATAATTTCTGAATTCAAAAGCACCTACAGGTTAACAAAATAGCTCTGAAATTCATCACAAGTGAGCGGTATTGGCTGTTGTCTTCAGCAGTAAAGATCTGGATCAATAAGTAGCGTGTTGTCTAAATGTTACATCACAGTGTGTCTTCGTTTTAATCATTTTCACATCACCTATAAAATGCCACACAAGGCAAACATTGATCCTCAGATGCTGAGCAAGTTGTTTACATTAGCTACAATTATATTCTACAACTGAGCGCCAGAGCAAAACTATTCTGACCTTTTTAAGCCATTAGGTCTCGTTTTCATATATTTTGGAAACCAGGAGGATGTTTCATGGCAGTTTGAAGATACCGTGAACGTGTAGATTGTGAATAACTGTCTTCCAGCTTATTCCTTTATTACGTTTACAACATAATACATGCAGAATATGATAACATTTAATTTTCCTATCTCATTAAAATGCCAGTAAGCAGCAGAACCGACAAACAGTAACCTGCACTCTACAAATTAGCTTCCAAATATATAAGGATTAACAATTAAATGCCTAATATGTCTTATTTTGTCCTTCCACATGGAATTAATGATAGATTCCTACATATTCCAAAAAACAATCAAGCCATCATATGATTTCAGTCATGCTTCACTAAACAAGAATGCTTAAAAATTACTTTTATTCTTCTTTAAGCTAACAAATATGATCATTTTTTGTATGATATAAAGTGGCCGAGGCACTGCAATAACACAGTAATTACTGCTAGTGGGCATACAGGATGAATCACGCTGGTGACATATTTAAATTAGCACAGAAACCGATCATTGTGCAGTTCTCATGGGTAAAAGGCCCACAATTATGCATTAATGTGTTGAGAATAGGCAAACACTGCAATGCTCATCCGCAAAGCGCTAAAAGGTGGTCTGAGAAGCAGCGAGCGTCACCGGAGCTCGATTAACACTTTTAATCTCCATTCAGTGCGATGATTGACAGCGGCAGAGATCGAAACGTTGTAGCTTGTGGTAAAAAAAAAGTTTTCAGTAATTTATTCATACTTATGCTATTTTAATAGTCTGTAATGATATCATTTGCAGTTTCATATCTATATTATACCTGTTTGAGTTCCTGATTTCAGAAAAGAAATATCCTGACACTAGGGCTCCTCTATTGATTTGAGATTACTTTGAAAAGATGTATTATTTTATTATTTTTTAGGTGTATTATTCACTCACTCTTAAAGGTGCAATGTGTAAATTGTAGCGCCATCTAGTCGTGAGGTTGCGAACTGCAACTAACGGCGCACACTCCTCGAACCCCTCCCTTTTGGAGAAGCTACGATGGCCGTCTGGCCCACACAAGACAAAGATGTCATCGTCTGAGACAGAAGAGTAGGCTGTGTGAAGCAATGAGGGTTCTTCTTACTTCTAACAAAGAACGGTCTCAGCTTCTAATAAACCAAATGACTACTATTACTACTACTTCTTTGTACGTACTGAACATAGTCATGATGCAAGCTGCCTCTAAAAACACATACGATTTAGAAGAACAACAACATAGTGACAAAACGCAATCTGTAGAGCAGTTTGTCCGTGTAGGGCTACTGTAGAAACATGCTGGCGACTTGACATGGAGGGGGGATCTGTGGTGTATGAGACAGAAATGGCTCATTCTAAGGTAATAAAAACATAATGGTTCATTATGCACCAATTAAAACATAGATATGTATATTTCATTGCATTTCTGTCAATAGGTCCTCCCACATTTTACACATTGCACCTTTAAGACTTTATTGCTTCTATGGAAAAGGAGATGTTTTGCTGATCATCCAAGCTGCTCTTTTTTTTTTTTGCGTTTAAAAGACATCTAATAGTCGCCCAAACACAGCCCTGACATCTAAGCTAAAACAAGGCAAAAGACACTTGAAGAAACCGACCTGCAAAGTTTTTGCCACTTGTGTAAAAATGTTGTAAAGTGAGGATGCTTTCAAAAATACTGTCATAAATAGATTTTATTTATCAGTTAACTTCTTTTAACTAAATAAAATCAATATTTGGTGTGACCACCCTTTGCGTTTAAAACAGCTTTTGTCCAGATACACATTTTTCAGGTAGCTTTGGAGGAAGGTTTCTTCAAGCATCTTAGAGACACGGCCACAGTTCTTCTGGATTTAGTTTAGTTATATAAATATAAATATAAATATAAATATATATATATATATATATATATATATATATATATATATATATATATATATATACACACACACACACACACACACACACACACACACACACACACACACACACACACACACACTTAGTAAATGCTGAGCATGTCTCTCCTGATCACTGAGGTAGCTCTTACTCACCCGGGAACATCAGCAATCTAAGCATGTGTGTCGGATCTGTTGCCTTTGTTTGTACAAAGAAAAAGAATGCAAATTAATGCAACAAAGGCCCAGTGTCTAGAACAGATCAAAACAACGTTTCTGACATAACATCACAACAGACTGATTCTGTGCATTAGATGCTTAAAAAGGACCTATTATGCTTTTTAACATGTTCTTTAGTGTGTAATTCTTTACTTTCTTTAGTGTGTGATGTTGCTGTTTGAGCATGAAAAGGTCTGCAAAGTTACAAAGCACAAATTCCCTCCAAAGACAGTTATTCTCTATATCACTGTGCACTGATTCTGAACTCCCTGAAACTTTTTGTCCAGGAACGAACACATTATAATAGTCCTCATTTAAATAATTCCTGCCCAAGGCATAAGCAAGATAAAAGGGCGGGACCTGGTTGAGTTAGTAGTGTGCTGATACTAGCGGTTATGGTAAGGAGCGTGACATTTCCCAAACACAGAGATGACCAATCACAAAACACTGTTCCAGTCGACCAATCAAAGCACAGGGGCTTCATGGAGACAGGAACTAAACAGAGTGTTACTGACATACTGGGAAGAGAGAAGCTGCAACAATGACAAATATGTGAAAATAAAGTGTTTTTTTGATTATTCACCCATGAAAATCTATTCTAGTAGAGCCCAAAACCAAATTTTCTAATTAATTAATTAATTACTATAAAAACATGTCGCTGGTACTCTTTTGAACAATTGGTACATGCACATTATTTATTAAAAAAAAAAAAAAAAAAAAAAAAACATTTTCTTTTGTATCAAGGTTTTTTACACCACATTTACACCATCCAATCATTTCCAGGTATCTTACTTTTTGTTCCTTATTGAATATTCTGAATATTCCTATTGAATATATGTCCTAGACAACCATTAAACATCACTCTGACATGCTCGTTCTGAAATCCATTTCCTATGTTTTCCTGGAGCCATTGAAATGGTTCAATCAACAATGGGCTGATTCAATTTCCATTGAACACAAATCATGCATTATCAAGGTTCAGTCTGTTCCTGGTACAAGGGAAACAGTGAAAAGTAAAAGACTCTGTTCTGTTACAATAAAATCTCACTACTCGTTTGAAACAAATTACGGCTTGTTCATGACCTGTGAGACTTTACCTGAAATGGGGTCTTGCTCTTTTTCTTGGTCTTTTTCTATGCCGAGGTTTCTATTCTCTGACTGTATTCTCTATTTCTATCTCTTTCTCTCAGAGAAATTTTGAAACGTCAGTGAAGAGCTCCTCAGAAATTTCACCAGCGATAAAGAAACCCCTTATTGAGAGCCTTTCATACTAATACTAATACAATACAAGAGGTGCGCTTTTAAAGAAAAAGGCTGAATAGATGAACCTGATGTACAGGGAGTCTTCATTTTGAAGAGGCGTCTATGTCCGTGCACAGTGTCAAAGCCATGCTGAGGCTGAATGTGGTATGTAATGGAACAGATAATGAATCAAAAAGATGATCAGGCTTTTTAGAAGCACTCAAGATTTATCTGAAGCAGGTCAGCTGTACGTGTGTCGAGACAGCTGATAATGCGACGTTAAAAACTATCGCCTTACAAGGTTGTTATACCCAATTTTTTGGTAGCTGCACCTACTTGATCAACATACCCATTCATTGTGCAACCACAGGGCAATATTTGTTGGAAGATATGATTTGTTTTGTCATCCAGTGCATGTTGCACACACAAAAAAACTAGAAATCTTACTCAATATTCACAACAGGTATCAATGAAAAAAAAAATGTGCATGTTGTCCAGTAAACAAGATATCAATTATTTATTAGTTATTTAAGAAAACTGCATACATTTTAGCAATGTTATTCAATTATTTTAAGTTGAATGAAAGCTTAACAGCTCAGTGCTCCACCTCAGTCACACAGGAGAGCCCGAGTGCTGATAAATCAGGCGTGATTTGATGAACAGCTGTCCCACTACAATCAAGATGACCCAGACATCACCTTTTGTTCTAGCGGCTCGTCTGGTCTCTCAGTAGAGTAATATTGTCTGTCTCTAGTGACCTGTCCGACAAACCTCTGTAGCCAATCACACATCAGAAGGAGAAAATGAACGGAAGTGTTTCACAAGCATGTATGACTGTTTGAGCTCAAGTGTGGATCAGTGGGATATTTGAGCCTGGATTTGACACAAACAGCAAATACAGAAACAGACGGCCATGTGTGTTCAGATTCCCTGTGATTCTATAGCAGATTTGGACATTTAGTTACATTTTAGTCCGTCGATAATGCAGTTTCGAAATAGCCTAATACACAGTGCCGCTCGAATGTTTGCCAACCCTTTCGAATTTTCTATATTCCTGCAAAGATATGACCCAAAACATCATCAGATGTTCACAAAAGTCATAAAAATAGAGAACCCAATCAAACAAATGAGACAAAAATATATACTTTGTCAATTATTTATTGAGAAAAATGATCCAGTTTTACATATCTGTGAGTGGCAAAAGTATTTGAAGCCAAAGTCCCTTTTAAGGAAAGTCTGTTCACTCGGCGGCCATATTTGCAACGCCTCCGGGCAGCTATTTTGGGGCATCCAAGACCAAGTCCTATCTATTTGAATAGGGGAATCCTGAAATCTCAAAAACTGCTTGGCGAACTCCCAATTAAATTACATATTTCAAATAAGCAACAAAATATGACATGCACTGTCCCATAAATGTTGTTTCTTATGCTCAAATAGCATTAAAAAGGCTTATTTTTTCAGGCTACACGAGTCAATGCGCAAGCGCAGTCCTAAGCGAGAGTCTCAGGTTTCTATGGGAACGGCAGCTGCAGTGATGCAATGACATTATTAATCAGCGATTGGCTCTTTTACTCTTTTACTAAGGCGGGACGTATTCCGTTATACTGCACGTTGCAATTTCTCCCATTCATAACTAACAGAAGTGAACCATCTTTCGATATCTATAGTCTTTGGTGAAGCTCTAGGATTAGCAGTTAATTTGAAGGTGAAATTAGGCTCCACCTGTTCTTAGATGTTTTCAATCAATGGGATGACAATCAGGTGTCAGTTTGTGCCTTGTTTTATTTAAAGAACAGGGATCTAGCAAAGACTGTACTTCACAACACGTGTTTGTGGAAGTGTATCATGGTGTGGATTTCTGAAGATCTCAGAAAAAGAGTTGTTGTTGCTCATCAGACTGGAAAAAGTTGACAAATTATATGTTTCTGTCTCATTTGTTTGATTGTTTTTTGGGGGGTTGGGTTTTTTGTCGAATTTTAGAACTTTGTGAACATCTGATGATGTTTTGGGTCATATTTTTGCAGAAATATAGAATATAATATAAATATAGGGTTCGCAAACATTCGAGCAGCACTGTATACTTATACCATAGTCTGTCTGAATACTGTATTTTGATTGGCTAGAAGGTGTGCAATAAAACGTTTCAAAACTGTAAGACTTTCGTTCATCTTCATAACAAAAATGAAGATATTTTGGATGAAATTGGAGCGATTTCTGTCCCTTCATAGCTATGCAACTGACACTTTGATGCCTCAAAAAGTTCATAAAGAGATACTTAAACTAATCCATATGAATTGAGCGGTTTAGTCCAAATTTTCTGAAGAGACTCGATCGCTTTATATGGTGAACAGATTTAATTTAGGCATTTATTCACGTATAAGCATTCATAAACAATGGCTTGTCAAATATTATGAAAGTTGGTAGTGTACACAAGAAATGGAAAAATGTTATATTTTCTATCATTGAAATGTTTTCACACTTCTTTTCAAAGACAAACATTCATATTTTCTTCAGTAATCTCCGTGCATGGACTGTGAATGTGATTCTTATCAAAACTTCCTCATATGTCAGTGCATTAAGTCTCTGTTTATTTTTTGCACCAACTCAAATCTGTTTGTTCTTTTCGATCAGACATAAGTATCTCGCCCCATGCTGAACATGAGCGGTTTGTCTTGGGTGAGTCTGCCGTAATCAGTATACTGAGATCTTGGAGGCACAAACTTCCGTGTGAAAGCACAACAGTAGGCAAATGCGAGCACTTAAGCGCAGTGGGAGGGACACAGCATGAGATACCAGTATTGATGAAGTCCTTCTCCATAGACTCACACCTTTGAGAAAAGCAAACGACTTGAGAAACACAGGATGATGTCAGGAATGGAAAGATCAAGATTTTTTTCTTGTATTTGATCAGGTGAAAAGTAAAAAAAAAAAAAAAAAAAAAAAAAAAAAAGTACTGTCTAGGGCTGCCCCCTAATAGTCGACTAAACGTTAGGTGATGAGAAGAGGCTTACTTGAGCAAATTGTAATTAGCTGATTATGCTGCATTCCAGACAGCTTGGAATTTGGATTTTTCCCACCACATTCTTGGAAATAACATCTGGAACGCCACTCAAAGTTAGACATATGACCTGTGAATTTGGGGTACATCGATCAACACCAACCTCAGCGAGACGCGTCATTTGACGTCACTTCCAAGATGTCTGCAAATCCTGCTTCCAATGAGCATAAACGTAAAAACAAACTTTAACACTAGACATTAAGTTTATGCAATACACGTTTTTGCTTTTTGTCAGCTGTTTTCTAAGTGATTTTACGTTGTTTTTATTCAGTTTTTCCCATAATTGACACAAAAACACGATATGTCCTCACTGTGTCATAGCGACATTATGTCGTCAACGTGAATGTGATGTCCGATTGCCTGAAACTCGCTGAGGTCTGACATGGGACATTTAATTTGGGATATTCCCATGTCCAACCTCATGTGGGGCAGGAAATCCAAATGTTTGCCTATCATTCACCCTCCTTAAATATGGCCTATCATTTGAAACACCTAACATTAGACACTTTACATGGCCGCTGCATCTAATGTTAAAGGGATAGTTCACCCAAAAATGAAAATTTGATGTTTATCTGCTTACCCTCAGCGCATCCAAGGTGTAGGTGACTTTGTTTCTTCAGTAGAACACAAATGATGATTTTTAACTCCAACCGTTGCCGTCTGTCAGTCAAATAATGCTAGTGGATGGGAACTTCTACTATAAGAGTAAATAAAACTTGCATAGACAAGTCCAAATTAAACCCTGCGGCTCGTGACGACACGTTAATGTCCTAAGACACGAAATGATCGGTTTGTCCGAGAAACCGAACAGTATTTATATCATTTTTTACCTCTAATACACCACTATGTCCAACTGCATTCATCACTCGATTCGTTTGGTCTGATCGCGCTCTGACAGCGGCAGTGTTGTCTCGCGCATTTACTTCAATGAGAGTAAGACATCACTGCCGATGTCAGAGCGCGATCAGACCTTACTAACGAGTGCTGCACGAGGTTGGACATAGTGGTGTATTAGAGTTAAAAAATGATATAAATACCGTTCGGTTTATCACACAAACCGATCGTTTCCAACTCCAACTGCAACGGTTGGAGTTAAAAATCATCATTTGTGTTCTACTGAGGAAACAAAGTCATCTACATCTTGGATGCGCTGGGGGTAAGCAGATAAACATCAAATTTTCATTTTTGGGTGAACTATCCCTTTAATATAGATAAATGTGCATTATTATTTGGCACATATTTAAGTGTTTGTGTGGAGAGATCGCTTGTATTTTTTCCTAACAACAGAGGAAAGAACTTAAAATACCCCTTCAGTTTTGTTTATATGACATCAATCAAAATTGTAAAGTGTCTCCTTTCATTTGTGTACACTCACAATAACAACAAATCTTGGGCTTTTGTAAAATAAAGAAAGCACAAACATGGTGCGCTTTCTGCTGTCTCGGTCTCTGTGAACTTCTTTCTGAAGCACATCAGAAAAAAATAAAGGAAACTCATACCTACAAGCATATACTTTATTTTTTCGAAGTTGTAAATAAAACCAAGATTACTGGAGAATGTTTTACAAAAAAATTAATTCAGTCTTTCTACTTTAAATTCAACGTTTAATGTTACTTTTAATTTCTTTGTAGTTAATTGTGAAATTTACTAGCAATTTCTGGGTTAAAATTGTTTCTACACCTTTTTTTTTTTCTTCTTCTTCAGCGTACTATGCACAAATATTTTAAGACTTAAATAATATAGAATTTCGGTACTGTAAAGTGTGAGAAAATGTGCTTAATTGTCATAAAAGTAATGTCACATTTTCATGAGACCCTACTGTATGTCAACATTTGCTTCAGTTTAAAAGAATCATTTGACACAAAGCTGACACTACATGTGGAAATGGTTTACAGTGATGCTGCATATTTTACTCTGTCAAAGAAGAACAGCTCTATTACAGCCCTTTATGTAAAGATCCTTATTGCAGCTCGTTCTGAAACAATGCCTGCGCACAAACCTGTCTCTCTCTCCATCTGTCGATGAACCGGCTGGCTTAATTCCAGCTCTTTGACATAAGCAAGACTGGGGGACTTAACCGCTCTTCCCTGGAGCCCATCCAGACCGGCTTTAATACCACAGGGCCGTACAGAAATCTGCAGGTTTGGCCCCTCTGGTTTCCGTCTATTTATCATGTTTTCAGCCCCCAATCATTCATCATTCCAAAATAATCCATCTTAAATGCCTCTTCATTTAATACATTATGTGTCAACAAGTTCAGCTGACCTTGACCAGCCTCTCGCAACACCTCTGGTGCCAATTTGGAATGAGGCGATGATAGCTTTGAGCAAAACTCAGAGGCATCGAGCGCTAAGCAGCCTGGACTCGAAACGCTGAAGCTGGAGAGGCTTTAATTCTGATCTAGAAGCAGCTTTATCCATCCAAGACCTGAACTTACAGTAAGTACCATATGATGGACAGCAAAACTGATCCAGCTCAAACCAGCATAGAGTCAACATGAAATGAACTTTCTACATTCACATTCCTGTTTTTATTGATGATAAATTAGTTATTCCAAAGGAAAATAATTTTTTTCATAATCTTTTAATTAAATGTAAAAGTGCACTCTGCTTCTGAAATGACTGTCCTGTTTAGTTGACATAATCTAAGCTATTGATTAATATTAATAAGAAAAGCTCAATGTGCTCTGATTGGCCAGCTGGACCAGTGTGTTGTGATTGGTCAACCCCTTACCTTAACATGAGTTTCAACACTCTATTAACTACAGTAACTCAACCATGCCCCGCCCCTTTATTATGCGTATGCCCTGGGCGGGAATTATTTAAATGAGGAATATTGTGACATGTTCGTTCCCAGAATAAAACTCAAGACTACAATGGAGGCATTTAAAGGAGTTCAGAAATCTTCTTCATGCTCAAACAGCAAGATTACACACTAAAGAAAGCTGACCATGTAAAAAAGCATAATAGGTGCTATTTATAAACTGATAGATAAAATCAATCAATGCTCTACTTTTTTTATACTGATTCACTCAGAAAAACATTACAGAAATAAAATGTCTTGTATTTGCAATTTTATATTGACTTTTAGGTGGTTAAACTGGTCATTAAAGCTGATCCTAGCTAGTTTGAATGGTTCAGTATCTGCTGAACTACCTTTGTTAGACTGTCTTGAATCAAGCTAGTTTGATCTGAAAAGACCTGCAAAAAACCATCTTGACCATATAAATGCTATCACCTGTTCTCTACAAGCAGCCCAAATCTTACTATTTCAAACCTATTCAATCACATAGAAATTAGATTGCAAGCTTTCTCTTAACACACAGATGGTTCTTATAAAAATGAAGTTACTATTATGGAGAAATGATTGTCTTGTTGCTGTAACCCCAGCTGCCACAGCAAATTATTAATAAAACTCACTACGATTTATTGGGCAGCACCTTATGAAATGAAACTCATTTCCTGAGTGCTGCTCTTCCAAATCATAATACCTGATGACAGTGTTCATTGGCTTTTGATACAGACGGTGTCAGGGATCTTTCCAGGTTATAACTGTGACTGTTATTAATTGCTTTTGGTTTCATTATATAATAATTTTACAAGAATTGTTAGGGGGGTTTCACATATTGAAAATGTTAAATTAAAAAAATGTCACTGTTTTCTTTTGTTTATTAATTTATCTTAATTAATTTTCACAACTCATATTAACAGTGGGATTTACAGATGAGCTTGTTGTGACATGGCTCGGCTCAGCTCATGAATATCAATTAGGATACACATAAATCATTTAATAAACTTTTACTGTTTTGGTAAATAAATAGTCCATGTGATGAAGAGGGGAAGATCTGATGTTTGGGTAACACTAGTTTAGGGTCCAATTCTCACTAGTTGCTTATTAGCTTCCATATTACTAGCATAATGACTGTTTATTAGTACTTATAATGCTCATATTAATGCCTTACTCTGCACGTCCATATTCTACATCCCTTAATCCTACCCTATCTAAACTTAACAACTACCTTACTAACTATTAATAAGCAGTAATTAGGAGTTTATTTAAGTAAATGTCTTAGTTAATAGTGAGAATTGGACCCTAACCTAAAGTATGATTGAAGTTTGTACCACACTGCAAAAATGACGTCTTTCCGAGTAAAAATGTGTCACAGAAACGGTCTCTGTGGTCTCCTCCGATCGCCACCTGAGGGCACCATCACCGGAGTACTAACCGGTATCTAGAACTACAACTCCCATCCCACATACCTGGACTGATTACACCTCCCACCTGCAGTGCATTCCCTGGACTATTTAAGACTCCCATAACCCATCATGCTTCGCGAAGTCTTGATTTGCCCTGCATTCATTTCTGAGCGTTTACCCTGTGTGTTGTTATCTCGTGTTTGACCTTGGACTGCCTGACTACCCCGTTTGCCTATTGCCGCCTGCCTTGTTGTACCTCTGCCTGTTCTCTGGACTACTCTGCCCTGTCTGCCGCCTGTCCTGACCCTCTGCCTGGTACCGACCCTGTCTCTGTTTATTCTACGTTGTTCCTGTTGCTGTTATCTGACCATTGCCTGTATGACTACGATTGTTTATTAAAGCTGCATATGGATCCCATTGAGTCTGCTGCCTCGTTACAAAATGGTTACACTTTATTTTAAGGTGACATAATTACATCTCAAATATGTACTGAGTAATATAAATTAACTACATGCACTTAGAGTCATGGTTAAGGTTAGGGTTTGGTTCAGGTTTAGTTTCTAGTAATTATGCATTATTTACTGTTATTACTATAGTAAGTTCATGTAGTAACGTGTAACGACGTCACCTTAAAATAAAGTGTTACTGTAAAAAAAAAAAAAAATATATATATATATATATATATATATATATGTAAATTTACTGAAGAAGCAACACTGCATACGATATTAAGTTTGAGAAATTATGTCTGCATTTATGTATGTATTCATTCATTCATTCATTCATTCAATTATGTTTGTTCGTTCATTCTCTTAATTCAGAAAATACATATAGTTTAACTTATTTTTAACTTATTTTTACTTAAAAAATGACAAAATACACTTATATTGCGGATAAAATATCTGAAAATGATCTTAAGTAAAATGATTTTGTTTCAATGCTTTTTTTAGATATTTTAACTTTTTGTTGTTGTTGTCGTTTTGTTTTTTATTTTTATACTCATTAACAATAGGATTTTGTTTGATGCATCAAATGTCACGAGTATTTACTCGCCTCCATAACAACAAAATATATTTAGGGTGCTTTCACACTAACACTTTTGGTGCACACCCAGGTGGGATTGATGTCAGATGTTTCACTAACTATCCTGATGAGCATGACTGACATACTGAAAGCAGAGAGCTGTATATCGCATTTCTACTCACCTTCAGTGTTATTTAGAACATTTACAGTACATTCATGGCAGATAGACGATATGCCGATATGTACTGAAGCTTTGGAAGCAAAATCAATGGTTTAAAAAACAAAAATATAAAAGTGAGGTGAGCACCAAGCAAGGGGGTAAACATCTGCTGCTTCAATGACACAAATGCTCCGTGGTTTGGACCCAGATAATATAATCTGCACACAGTCCAGCAGGGGCAGGGGGAGCAGACCAACTTGGATTCGGACCAGGCATTCAAAACAAGTGTGAAAGCACCCTTAGAAATCCAAAATCAATGTATATTTTGATAGAGTTGAAGGCAGCGAGGAAAACGAAATGCCAAATGCAACTCATTAAAGGGATAGTTCAGGGTCAGAGGTCACTCATCCACTCGACTTGCTTATGGCCATTACCGGAAGCCAGTGATTATAATTATAAAGTTATAAATATGGATATTTTTCTTACAAAAAGAAGGCCTTTATTAACCCCTGGACTCGTATGGACTACTTTGGATGGATGGATGGATGGATGAATGAATGAATGAATGAATGAATGAATGAATGAATGAATGAATGAATGGATGGATGGACTTTTTTGGGCTTCAAAATGTAAGTTACCATTCACTCCTATTATAAAGCTGGGAAGAGCCAGGATATTTTTTTTATAAAACTCTGATTGTGTTAAGAAAGTCATATACACCTTGGATGGCTTGAGGGTGAATAAATTATGGGATAATTTTCATTTTTGGGTTAACTATCCCTTTAACAACTAACTAACTAACTGTGTATAATCAGGATAGCAAAAAAAAAAAAAAAAAAAAAAAAAAAACAATCATAAAATGTTACTTTTCAAAAGGGAGAAAAAAAAATACTTCCCATATTTTGTTTAGCTAATGACAGCGTAATCTATTATAATTTCTTTGACCTTGTCCAGTTTTCCTCAAGGTTTTCAAGAATAACTGCATGTCTCACAATCTGTCCTTGTTAGCATCTGTCTAATATAATTATCTTCAAGTAAATGACAGACAACATTGGACAAGCAATCTTTGACATCAACAACTAAAAATAAGGAAGGTGTTTTCTTTGTATTATTAACTTTATGAATCTAATTAGTTCTTTAACCCACTTTTGTGTCACGACCCATCAGTTGAGAAACACTGGTCTGTAATATTCCCACAATTCAGTTCTCTCATTAAACACGAGTGGTTCATGCGGCGATCTCTCTATGAACTGTCAGTTTTGACTTCAATTATAACGTCTTACAGTGAATAAACCGTAGGTTGTTCACCTCCTCTGTGAAGTCTAATAGGTTCGAATATAGTGATACTCCTCTGAAGCAACAAATGAAGGAAAAAGTTTTTACTTTGAACACCAGAAACAATCACTGTGAAGAAGCTGGGAAGAGCAGCGCATGATAATAAGATCGTTTCCCCTATCTATTTTTAGCACAACTTTGTCCTTCTCATGAGTTTTAAGAACACTTTTATCAAGTGGTACATGTTGACTGGAGTAAAAGCAAAGATTTGAGGTTTGTGGCAGGTGTTATGTGGTACACAAGGGAAAAGAAGATGCTTTCAAGACATCTTTTGAGACACTTGTGTGAAGAAGTGTGTGCTTGACGAAGAGAGTGTGAACAATCTGAAAACACAAAGTTTTAGGCCGTACTTAAACATTTGTAGAATTCAGATTGTTATGTTGAGATATCTGGAAAACACTGGATATTTTTGCTTGTTTAAACAGCAAAAAAAAAAAAATAATAATAATAATAATAATTTTATACATAATAAAGTTATTTATGGCTCATCTGATCACATTTCAGGGTTGGAATCAGGTTTTACAGAATTACCACTCAATTCATGGATTTCAGAAGAGTGCATTTAAATTACTATTATAATTACTATTACTATTAATATATAATAATAATATTTATTCATAATATGTAGAATAAAATTCTTTCCCAAATGATTAGACGCAGATATACATACATACAGGTAAAACTCCTTTAAAAAAGAAATACTGAAAATTACGTCACATACAATACATTGTGTCCTATTTTTATGGATTTTATGGAAGGTGTGCATTTATTAAAATTGGCATAAAACGGAAGTTGTCATAGTGTTTTCTTCCCTTTTGTGATGTACACTATATTGCCATCAGAGAAGAGGTGAAAGTTTATTGTAAATAATAATGAAAGTTTATTGTACTTGAAAAAACGTTGTATGAACTCAAAATTTCATTGTAGTAACCTAATATGATTGAGTTGCAGCAGATTTCTAATTCCCAGCATACTTTGCATCAGACTGTGTAAATAAATGTTGAAATTAAGTGTTATTTTGTGTGTTTTTGCACAATGTTAACATAAGCAGACATAAGTTGGTGTTTAATGTTGTCTTATGTTGGGATTTACAGGGGGTTCTGTTTGTACGGTTACCATTGTGGTGAAGAGAGCCTGTGGTTAGATTGATGTAACGACTGAGACAAATCAGACACAATTATTTGTTATATTAAACAAATAATTGTTTTAAACTTACTCTGGGGTCTGTCCCCATCCCCAGAGAAGACCAGCCTTAGTTTTATTGCCCTGAAGTATGTGTGTGTTGCACGTGGAGAAGCAGAGACAAAGAGACACAGAAAACCTGCATCTTTCCTGCATTTTTCCCCACAGAAAACAGACTTTCCTGCATTAATTTATAGACAGACTGTTCTATAAACTAACATGCATATCCACAGGAAATGGTTTCTATTATTACTGTTTGTTGTACTGTACTCAGTATTGTATTCACGTTTTATGATACATTTAAGGTAACTTCAATTATGGCATGTTTAGTGTCTATGGGTTCGTATCGAGAAGATTTAAATGCTTGTGTATATGATATGTTGATATCTGTGCAACATCAGTATTACAAGAATCTTTAATAGTTCTTCTTCAAAAACTCAGCCAGTTAATCTTGCTCGGTCGTAAAAACCCTGACAGGAGTTGTGTTGACGCCCGGAAATACATCTTCATTGGTCACATCAACCCTAAGAGGTGTGACTTTGACAAGAGGTTCAAGCCAGTACACAATGCTCCTCCCTCTCTTTTTTTACTTCTCCGACAACACAGCAACTGCGGGGGCTGCCTGTGGGCCTTTGGGCCTGGGCCTGCCCTGCCCCCACCCATGTGCTTGACTAAAAGAGGGAGAACTCTTACCAAATTAATAGCTCAAGTTGTTTCATATGTCTTTGACCAACGCAGAAGATATTGGTTACAACTCCGGTCCAAATCATCAAGAATTTCTCTCTTCAGCTCCGATGCTCCTCAGCCTAAAGGCATTTTGCAAGTACCGTACATTTGAACACTAAACAGCGATTTAGTATTGATATGTAAAACTCCCCTTTGTCAGCTAAGGTGCTTTATTACTGAGGAAACTGATGATTCTTTTCCAGATTGTCTTTGACTTTTTCCCACAGCCCATTTCCGGTCCCACTTCCGGTTCAACTCTATCTGTTCTGAATTAGGATTTATTGCTGGATCAATGTGCACTGACCGCTACAGTATTCTTGTCAGAGAATACAGAGTCAAGTCTCAATGATAGGCTTTTAATGATTGCTCTGGCATCAACATAGATGGACATATGCAAGGTTTTCTAGAAAAATAAAATAAAAATAATAATTAGCAGATGAATCAATTGTCACATTATAGATATAAATAATAAACAACATAAACTATCTTCTTCTTATACAAGTCACAGCGATTGATTGCTATATTTAACTTCAAAGGATTGACGGCATACAATACAGCGCGTCATTCACGAGCGGTAAATAGATTGCGTTAATATAATTAAATAAACTTAGATACAGCATCTACAACAAATATACTTGCAATATAACATTTATATTCAAATAACACTGGACTTACTTGTCCATTACTCATACAATGTCCTTATAATGCGAGCAATCCGGAGAACTTTCCAGTCAGAACGGCTGATGCAACTCTATAGTGCTACGCTTATTCTCAGTCTATTAAAGGGCACCTATTATGCCCCTTTTTACAAGATGTAATATTGGTCTTAGGTGTCCCCAGAATGTATTTGTGAAGTTTCAGCACAAAATACCCCACAGTTAATTTATTATAACCATTTGAAAATGTCATTTTTGGGGCCTGTTTTAAAAAGAGCTGTTTTGGTGTGTACCACCTTAAATATAAATGAGCTGCATATCCCCGCCCTGCCTTTGGATGAGGGCGTAACTTGCATACCTATGGCAATAAACAGTTGGTAGAAGCAGAATGGCTGAGAGTGAGAGACCCGCTGTTTTGTATGGCATTCAGCCGTACATGTTTGAACCGGAATCAGACCCAGATGATGAAGAGACTCCGGACAAACGAAATTATATTTATGCGAGGGAACGGTTAGGTCATGTTGACATTACTTGTCGTACAGGTGCTTATGTGGCAAATGTGAGAAGATGGCTACAGAACCAGAAAATATATGCTGCAGGGAGATAGAACAGGTATTAATTTATTTACATTTGTAATTGTTGCAAAAAATAATACGTGACATAAAACTGTCTGACGCTATTTGTTGTATCAAAGGTTACAAGACGGATGAAACAACTTCAAGTCACTCCATCATGTATGGTAGACCATCCCGGAAAACATACACAGTTTTTAATACAATATCTTTAAAAAAATATATATATACGTGTGGATACACACTATACAAACAAGGTTTAAATTATATACACAGACATTCTACGACGACGACAACAACTTCAGACGCATTTGTTATTGAACTGGCTGACATCGACTGAAATGACTATTTGCTCAAAAAACATTAAATACACTTACTTCTTCTGGAGGTGACGTTGGATCGTGAACAGTAGGCAACGATCCACACTTGAGGATTAACTTTGAAGCAAGACCTGCTTTGAATTGACCCTCGTTCTCAAAACAGTCGGTCAAAAAATGATTCGCGCAAACATAAACGTATTTTGGAATTTTGAGTGGCGCCTTTCTTTCGTAAATAAAATCCATCCACTGCGTTTTCAGTGGCTCTGATGTCGGAAGTAAGTGAAAACTACTATGTTCATTATTACATCCCACAACAGAACACTTATGTTTCTTAGGAGACATTACCGGCTGTCGTTGAAACAATGGAGGATGGTTGACCGATCACCGAGGGCGAGGTCTATGCCAAAACCAGATTGTCAATCAAACCACGTGGGTGGGGCTTAGCGCAATTCTACGTCACAGTGAGAGCAATCTTAGAACAGGGCGTTCTGAGACAGTGCTTATGAATTATTGAGATTGTAAAAAAACCACTGAGTGGATTTTTCTCATTCTAGGGTGGTTTTGCTCACACACTGCCAACACACATTTATGGTCAAACACCATGTAAAAGTGAATTTTGCATAATAGGTGCCCTTTAAATCAGCGTACTGCGCAGATTTTGCACTATTCCATCACATGCAGCACTAATTTTGTGTGCATGTTCGTCATTATGCCAAACATGGAGAATTCAGAACACTATCATTGTTCATTTTTACCTACGTATGTGTGTGACCTGCATGTATGTTATGTGTTTGTTAGTTTATTTATGAGTTTATGAGTTAGTTAATAAAGATTGTGCACAATACATGTTTGGTTCTGACTCCATCTGCTAATAAATTGCCTCTTAATGATTTAGATCCTGACTACATGCTCTGAGTAGTACTGTACAATAAGAATGTTGCTTTCCATAACCTGGAAATGAACATTTCTTAGAATTAATAAACAATTAACACTGAGTTTTCACTGGACGAACAGGTTAATTGATTGTAATATTAATTCTAATGTAGCTACATCAAGTTAGTCCAATTAACTGATTCACATATTCATAATTAATCATAATTAATAATCATAATGAGTTATGAATAATTATTAATATCCCCCCTTTGAGTTAATTCGTTACATTGAGGATGGGCTGCAAAACTTTTAAGACCACATATACTGTATGTTGTTTGATTATATACATGGAAGTATATAATGACAGTCTCTTTGATAGTTATAATAGCATGCATTATTTGCTGTCTAACATTAAACCACAATCTGAATATGATGTTTATGTAAATTAACCGTATGTAATTATCATTATGATGAGTGGAGCGAGACTGAGAACTGTGGGAGTGAGGGCCGGTGACGTGATTGTTAATGAGAGACTCCTGTGAGCCACACTGGCCTTGCTCTGCTTCCATGGATCTCGCCCCGCCCCACTTGTAACAAAAAATTTTAAGTTCTACTAACTTAAAGTTACTTAAATATTTTAAGGTGATACATTTCCTCAAATGTTTTGAGTATTCTGAACTTATTGAGTTTTACAGTGTAGAATAAACTCACAACAAACTAATATGAAGCGTAGACAGTAGTTCTCTCCATCATGACCTTTTACCGCGGTATCAGAGCTTCCTTCTCTCCCAGCAGAATAGCAGTATGACGCATGATCTCTCATCACACACGTGTGAGTCTGTGGACTGAAATTAACTGCTATTGATCCACTGCACTGAAGCCCCAGACAGCCGGTTTACAAGGACTGTTTAGAGACACACAGGATGTGTGACAGCCCGCTGATCCCACATCAGCACATTGATCTATCTGTTGTAACCTCAGTCACCTTCTTATTTGGCCCATGATTCCACAGTCACCGCAGTGGCAGGAGGATGGGATAAAACCAGATATTTGTGTTCAGCCGGAGATTGTGAAGTTCAGCGTGATGATGGACATGATATTATCATCTATGATCATGGAGAAGGCCAAACTTTTTTTCTCTTATACAGATTAATAAAAATATGTATTCTTTTCTTTTGGCTCAGCTGTGTGACCATTATAAACTGTCAAATACATGAAGAAATGTGTCAAAACATTGATAGAAATATAATAAACATACTGGTATTGGTATGTAATGGGGGTCAATTTTCAAATGTTTTATATATATATATATATATATATATATATATATATATATATATAAACTGTATGATTATTCTGTATATTGACTGCATTTCTAAACATGCGAAATCTCTCAAACATCTCATGTGGATCCTTGATCTCTGCTAACCAGAGACTACATTACCAAAACATCTTAATACTTGAAATCATATCTTGTTTAGTACTCATAATGATTTCATTTAGATCTTGGCAGATCTTTAAATTACATTTCCAGGAACCCAACAGGAGGTAAACAAGATATTTCAGATGTCAAAAAGACAAGCACAAAAAGAGCTTTCAGCTCTTTCTGTAAATTAATTTGGCAATAATTGTGTTTTATCAGTCCTGTGGTGTGACACCTCCAACAAAAGCGATTTTCAGCATTAATATGCATGAAATTACTGCAAAGTTAAACTTTAATTATGCTAAACACAATTTAAGATTTTCTTCCAATAAGCAGTTGTCTAGTTGTATTATAATTACATACATACTGTAGCTTTCATGACCAATTCTGAATGATCATGAATGGATTTATTTCATTCTATTTTTAAGCATATAGCTGTCACACCGCATGGCCATCAAACTTGTAACATCAATAATTTGTTTAGAAGTGATGGAAAAACTGCTATTTTGCGCTTTAAAAAAGGCTTCTCAGTATGGTTGCTTAAAACTTAATGTGTTTAAAATTAGTGTTTAGTACTATTGTGACATGACATACATTTAAAAAAAGACCTTTCTTGTATAAATAAGTAGATCTTTCTACTTTCTACTTCAGCATGTAATTCCATGCTTTACTTGCCATTTCTTTGTAATTATTTGTGAACTATAGTGAAAATTGTTTCAAGGTAAATCCTACTGTACATCTCTTTTTCTTTTTCAGTGTAATACATTTGAGGCTAATATCAGCCTAATAAAAATCTTTCTGTACCCTGGACTCAAACTGTTTCGTTTTCAGAACTGAGTCTCAAAATATGTCGATTTTGCATTTCTCAGCAGAAGGAAGAGGAATGTTAGGTGACATTAGCGCTGTGTTGTGAATGAGCAATGTGAGACTTACTGAGGCCTCTAGATATGAGATGGTGATGATGCAAATCTATCGTTTTTGGCATAACTTAACACAAAATACAAATTACATTTTGCAACATTCAAAATAAGTGTTGTTTTTCACATACGGTTGGTGCATGTCGAAGATTTTTATGTGTCGTTTTATTTAAGTTAGTCATAACTTCTCATAGATCTGAATAAATGTTGATATCTAAAAAAAAAATGACTGAAAATGAAGATCAGGCCTTGTGTAAAATCGACAGAAGGACAGCAATAAATAACAGATTGAATGGAAATGAACTCAATTTCTCTTTGTCATTTTTCAGTGGCTGCTCTTGTCATTTAGCTGCATAATGAGCGACTCGGAGGACATGTCTCCCGTTTATGAGATCACATTGAGCTCTACACAACAGTGAGCACTTCTCCAGAAGCTTTATGTTTACATAAAACCACATCCTCATCTCACAAATCAGCCAAACAGCCTCTGCTACACCTCACAGCATCAAGTAGACATGCATTTCCCTCACACTTTATAACGCTATCTATCTATCTATCTATCTATCTATCTATCTATCTATCTATCTATCTATCTATCTATCTATCTATCTATCTATCTATCTATCTATCAACATCCAGAAACATTTCTACAAAATACCTTTAAAAAAACCCTCATCAAACTCATTTAGTTTTTCTTTGGAAATGCTCCTTCTAGCAGACTAGGAGCTTAAAGAGCCCCTATTATATTATTTTAAAGGTTCCTGATTTTGTTTTGGAGTCTCCTACAACAGGTTTACATGCATCAATAGTAAAAAAAAAAAAAAGAAAAAGTTTACATTTTCTCCTAATATACAATGTAGCATCAGCATTTTTCTCACATTCTCTGAAATGGTTAGATAAAGGAGTCTATCTTTCTAAAAGCCTACTCTGCTCTCATTGGTCAGACAACCCAGTCTGTTGTGATTGGTCTACCACATATCTCAGAAGCTAATCTGAATTTCAGCTCCGGATCTTCCTCGACGCTTCATACACAGTGATACGAACAGTAGCGATGGTGTTATTTTTACTGCATCAATGCGAGTTTGAGTCCTCATTCTTTGGAAGTGCATCAAAATGGATCTGTAGCACAGAAAACATGTAGACAACATGAACTGTTTCCAGAAAATGCAAAAAGCCAATAAGAAAAGAGCTCTCAGTTTTGAGAAATCTCCTGCTAGTTTGATCTGCGTTATGGATCAGATGATCAGCGAGTGGTCGGTCTGTGGGTGAGCCGTCTGACGCTGAGACAAGAATAGAGCTCAGTCCAGGTCATTAATGCAAAAACTGTCTGGCTCAACAAATGTTAGAAGCTGCTCATGCTTTGAGCTTTTATATTATCGTATTCATCTTACTGTGCCTACGGCCTGCATGATTTATATCTTTCTCTGAGGATCAGGAGGGAGAATTTCAGCACACGGGCAAAAAAAAAAAAAAAAAAAGATTTGCATGATCAATGCTGGTGCAGTGTTTCAATAAAGCACTAAATAAAGCAACTTCACACAATCTATTATTTTCAGAATTACTGTACTATGTTTACTCAGTACAGTTGTTATGCTACAAAAGGTCAAAGGTTAAATCAAAGGTTTTGCTGTCAGTAGCTATGTTTCTATCCAAAGTTGTGAATTTAACTTAAGTGCAAAAAATTGGAATTTCGCTGTGACGAGCAGGGCGGGCGAGAGCCGTGAGGGAACGGCGCGAGGCCGGTGACGCAAGTGATAACGAGCATCACCTGGGAGGCGCACCGGCCTCGAGTCTCTCACGGAGGAGCTCCGGGAGCATAAAAGGAGGAGCGACGACCGTGACGGACGAGAGAGGACCAGGCCTGGACTTTACGTTATGTTTTATTATGTTTGTGTGGCCGGCAGACGTCTGTGAGGGTCTGCCGGCATTACTTTCGTTTTGTTCTTTGTTTATTTTGAATTAAACTTTTGTTGAATGTTCGCCGGTTTCCACCTCCTTCTTCCTGTATATACGAACTGTGTTACATTGGTGCCGAAACCCGGGAGGAAGGAGGGACATGCTGTCGGAGAGCCCTCGCTGCTGAGGGGGATCGCGGTGCTGCGGAGTTCGGGCAGCGCGGGAGTGGGAAGACCGCAAGAGGCTGCCCGAGGAGGTGGTGCTGGAGCCTAGTGACAGGTGGGACTGAGACCCCGATGCCGTGCTCCTGGGACGAGGTGGGGTGGCTGCCGTCCAAGAGGGAGCGGAGGAGTCGCCGCCGTTCGCCGTGGGCCGGAGCCTGCTGCCGTCCGCCATAAAGGGGAGGAGAAGGGAACGGGGGACTCGCTGCCGGCTGCCCTCAGTCGGAGGAGCCATCACCGGCCGCCAGGAGGCGGTCGAGGATCGGGCCGTCCACCGAGCGTCCAGTGCCACCCCATGGCAGCACGAAGAAGAGCCTCTTGGCAGGCTGAGGACCTGATCAACAAATGTTAGAAGCTGCTCATGCTTTGAGCTTTTATATTATCGTGTTCATCTTACTGTGCCTACGGCCTGCATGATTTATATCTTTCTCTGAGGATCAGGAGGGAGAATTTCAGCACACGGGCAAAAAAAAAAAAAAAAAAAAAAGATTTGCATGATCAATGCTGGTGCAGTGTTTCAATAAAGCACTAAATAAAGCAACTTCACACAATCTATTATTTTCAGAATTACTGTACTATGTTTACTCAGTACAGTTGTTATGCTACAAAAGGTCAAAGGTTAAATCAAAGGTTTTGCTGTCAGTAGCTATGTTTCTATCCAAAGTTGTGAATTTAACTTAAGTGCAAAAAATTGGAATTTCGCTGTGACGAGCAGGGCGGGCGAGAGCCGTGAGGGAACGGCGCGAGGCCGGTGACGCAAGTGATAATGAGCATCACCTGGGAGGCGCACCGGCCTCGAGTCTCTCACGGAGGAGCTCCGGGAGCATAAAAGGAGGAGCGACGACCGTGACGGACGAGAGAGGACCAGGCCTGGACTTTACGTTATGTTTTATTATGTTTGTGTGGCCGGCAGACGTCTGTGAGGGTCTGCCGGCATTACTTTCGTTTTGTTCTTTGTTTATTTTGAATTAAACTTTTGTTGAATGTTCGCCGGTTCCCACCTCCTTCTTCCTGTATATACGAACTGTGTTACATTGGTGCCGAAACCCGGGAGGAAGGAGGGACATGCTGTCGGAGAGCCCTCGCTGCTGAGGGGGATCGCGGTGCTGCGGAGTTCGGGCAGCGCGGGAGTGGGAAGACCGCAAGAGGCTGCCCGAGGAGGTGGTGCTGGAGCCTAGTGACAGGTGGGACTGAGACCCCGATGCCGTGCTCCTGGGACGAGGTGGGGTGGCTGCCGTCCAAGAGGGAGCGGAGGAGTCGCTGCCGTTCGCCGTGGGCCGGAGCCTGCTGCCGTCCGCCATAAAGGGGAGGAGAAGGGAACGGGGGACTCGCTGCCGGCTGCCCTCAGTCGGAGGAGCCATCACCGGCCGCCAGGAGGCGGTCGAGGATCGGGCCGTCCACCGAGCGTCCAGTGCCACCCCATGGCAGCACGAAGAAGAGCCTCTTGGCAGGCTGAGGACCTGATCAACAAATGTTAGAAGCTGCTCATGCTTTGAGCTTTTATATTATCGTGTTCATCTTACTGTGCCTACGGCCTGCATGATTTATATCTTTCTCTGAGGATCAGGAGGGAGAATTTCAGCACACGGGCAAAAAAAAAAAAAAAAAAAAAAGATTTGCATGATCAATGCTGGTGCAGTGTTTCAATAAAGCACTAAATAAAGCAACTTCACACAATCTATTATTTTCAGAATTACTGTACTATGTTTACTCAGTACAGTTGTTATGCTACAAAAGGTCAAAGGTTAAATCAAAGGTTTTGCTGTCAGTAGCTATGTTTCTATCCAAAGTTGTGAATTTAACTTAAGTGCAAAAAATTGGAATTTCGCTGTGACGAGCAGGGCGGGCGAGAGCCGTGAGGGAACGGCGCGAGGCCGGTGACGCAAGTGATAACGAGCATCACCTGGGAGGCGCACCGGCCTCGAGTCTCTCACGGAGGAGCTCCGGGAGCATAAAAGGAGGAGCGACGACCGTGACGGACGAGAGAGGACCAGGCCTGGACTTTACGTTATGTTTTATTATGTTTGTGTGTGTTCGTCTGCGAGGGTCTGTCGGCATTACTTTAGTTTTGTTCTTTGTTTATTTTGAATTAAACTTTTGTTGAATGTTCGCCGGTTCCCACCTCCTTCTTCCCGTATATACGAACTGTGTTACAATCGCATAAAACATTTGCGAAAAAAAGCAGCGTGAGCTGAAGATAACAAAATCGTCACTTGATGATAAACTGGTGCTAAATATCAAAGAAAACTGGAAGTTGCTGCAGTAGAAACCACTGTATATAATAATTTTGTATAATAAATGTAAGACAGTTCTGGGACATAATTATACTGAACCACTTTAACTACAGACTTTGCTCAGGCATTTCAGAATGACCAAGACAGCATTTCAGATGCTGTGCAACGAGATTGCTCCACTGGTTGGTCCAGTTTTGCCGTCCCATCGCAAAGTCACATATTTTTTAAGGTGCATAGAGGAATTTATTGGGTAAATGTGTTTCCATCGTAGTTTATGCGCATTTTCCCTTATCTGGTAAAAAGTTTATCTGACTCAATTGAGTGTTTGTTTTTTTGTTTTGTTTTTTATGTATATTTTTTAGAATTTATGCATCCATAATTTTTAATATTTATCCATCCACGCTGTAAACCCGAATAAGTTGGCAAAACCCAAAAAAATTGAGGTAATCGGTTACATCAATTTTGTTTTAAGATAAGAAATTTAAAGTTTAAATAAGCAGAACTGGCAGATTTCAATTTTGACAGAAACTTTGATAGAAATTCCAGCCCAGTTTCAGGTTAATTTAAGTTTTTCTAAATTAAAAGAAACAAGTTCATAAAACTCAAAACAATGAAACAATTCAGATTACTTAAAATGTGCTTGTTTCATGAACTGAGAAAGTCCTAAAAGTTCAGTTGAATGAACTAATTTGTTTAATTTGAGATATGGTTTACAGTGCAGTGTTTTTATGCAATATTTTTAAGTGGATTGAAACATAACATTATTTGAGGTGAGTTGAGTTCAGCATAAATGCATGCTGACCCTAATTAAAGCACTGTTACATGTACAACAAAATGCTATCAAATGTTATCAAAAACCAGCTCATTATAAAAACTGCTAGATGCAAATCAACAAACAGGCAACAAAACACAAGAAAATGTCTTTATGAGTTCTTTGCAAAATCACTGGCAAAATAACAGTCAAAGACATAAAAATAAACACAAAGAAAATGCATGCAGTAAGAATATAGAACTAAAATGCAATATCATAACTTGTGTTTTGGAATTTGATGAGAAAAACATGAGCTCATATTGAGATCTCTGGGTTTTAATTGCAGACTTTTGCATCTTTTAAAGTGGTAATTAACTAATCAAAAAAATCTCAGAAGCAGGAGACCAGCAACATTTTCAATTTTAACTAATTTTTATTTCAGAGAAACAACTGAGGTATTACAGAATGTTCATTCAAAATGTGTCTTTATTGAAAGTTTCACTACAAAGTGTTAAAAATTCTAAACACTCTCCATGAGAGAATTACATCTCCTAAAAATGGATGAGATCTTTCTGTAGACACTGTCCTTGACCAGCATCTGGAGCTTAAAGACAGCTCTCCTTTTTCAATATTTTTATGTACCAGATAAATATTATATATACCAAGAATGAGATTGGGTTGGCACTCAGAGTCTGTGTTTATTGATTGTTTCTTATTAATAACCTCAAGGACTTTAATATAAGGGTAAATGTGGGACCATGTTTTATAACCACCTAATCCAAATGAGGACAAACAGAGCTGGACTAGAACATAAGACGCTGCCGAAGACATTATCCTGCACAAGGTCAGAATTTTAATCTTCCTGGCAATGTGTTTTAGACATCATAAGTCACAGGTTGTTAATTCTCAGAGGGTCAGTTTGATGTGCAGCCAACAGAAGTTTCCAAACAGCATTTCATATTCTGATGCAAAAGGCAAATCTTTCTAAAGTTCTGTTTCTTTGGTAAACCATATGTATGGTAAGTCAAAGAATGCAGGTGGGCTTCATGGTTGAGACCTAGAGACCATATACTGTTGCAAACAAACATACAACAAACATAAACTGATGCCCACAGTGAACATCCATATAGATCCATATAGCAACTCAAGAAGCCTGTGAGGGTAAATCTCATAAAAGCAGTCTGAACATGTAAACAAAAGTCACATTATATTCCCATATCAATATTTCAATAAATCAATATTAGAAATGTGCTTTACTTTTCAATGAAGAAAAAAAGGCTATTTTAAGGTCTAGTATTTGTGCATGCTAATAGCATGATTTAGCACTTGCTAGCATGTTTCTAATATGAGTTAACATATTAGCATGTTTCTAGCATGATTTAACAAACTGTTAGCATGTTTTAGAACAGGGTTCCTCAAATCTGGTCCTGGAGGGCCACTGCCCTGCAGGGTTTCGTTCCAATCCTATTCAAACACACCTGAACAAGCTAGTTAAGGTCTTCAGAGTTACTAGAAAACTGCAGGTAGGTGAATTTGATCATGGAGCTAAACTCTGCAGGACGGTGGCCCTCCAGGGCTGGATTTGAGAAACCCTGTTTTAGAATGTTGTTACCATGATTTAGCCTATTGGTAACATGTGTAGCATTTTGTTAACATGATTTAGTATGTTGCTAGCATGTTTTAGCCCATTGCTAACATGTGTAGCATTTTGTTAACATGACTTAGTGTGTTGCTAGCATGATTAAACACACTGTTAGCAAATTTCAACATGTTAACATTATTTAGCATATTGGTAGCATGTTTCTAGAATGATGTAACACATTGTAAACATGTTTTAATACTATGATTCTAGAGTTATTTAACATTTCTAACATGTTTCTAGCACAATTATCACATTGCTAGCATGTTTATTAACATGACTAAGCAAATTGCTAACATGATTTAGCATTTTGCTAGTGTAATTTAGTATAGTGCTAGCATGTTTCTAGTATGTTAATAGCATTATTTACTATGGTGCTAGCATGCTACTATCATTATATTACACATATTTCTAACATATCTACAATTCTAAAATATGTAGCTAACATTCTTTAACGCATTGCTAACATGTGTAGCATGTTGTTAACATGATTTAGTAAGTTGCTAACATGGTTTAACACATTGCTAACAAGTTTCAACATGTTAGTGTCATTTAGCATGTTTCTAAAATGACGTAACACATTGTTAACTTGTTTTAGCATGTTAAAGGTGCGGTGTGTAAATTTTAACGGCATATACCGGTAAGGTTGCAAATTGCAATATAGAGAAGCTACGGTGGCCAACACAGGACAAAGATGTCGTCATCTGAGACAGAAGAGAGTAGCCAGTCGAGCAAACACTCTCTGTTGTGTAGTTTGCCAGTTTAGGGCTAGAAACAATGCTGGTGCAAAATGGCTACTTAACATGTGAGGGGACCCGTGGTGTATGATAGAAATGGCTCATTCTAAGGTAATAAAAACATAATGGTTCTTTATGTAAGGTCTTTATACACCACTGAAAAAATAGTTATGTATATTAAATTGCATTTCTGTCAATAGATCCTCCTAAAATTTACACATTTCACCTTTAATACCATGTTGCTAGAATGATTTAACATGTTGCTAACATGTTTCTAGCACAATTATCACAGATAGATAGATAGATAGATAGATAGATAGATAGATAGATAGATAGATAGATAGATAGATAGATAGATAGATAGATAGATAGATAGATAGATAGATAGATAGATAGATAGATAGATAGATAGATAGATAGATTTCATGTTTGAAAGTTTTGACCCCTTCAATGACAATCTAGGGGATTTTTCAGAGCAGAGATTCTAGAGACTACCGGCTTTTCTTCCTTGCAAGAATTTCCTTGCAGAACAAGCTCTTGTGTCTCTAGAGTCCTCTGAAGACTCCCTCTTCAATTAATTTCCACCAGCATCTTTGAAAGGGATCATAAAACTCATAGGCGAGCGCGAGCCACTGCTTATCTGTGACACAGGCTTTTAGAGTTTCACACTTTAGAGATACACACAGAGCAAATTATGCATCACATGCTTTATTTATGACAGGAGTTCGACAAATTGGTGTTTTAAGCATAAACTGAAGAAGAATTCGCAAAGTGCATGCTGTAAACAATGATGCAAACTTAATTAAAGATAATGCAAATTTCTACTCAAGTAAATGAGACATTGATTAAGAAAATGCTTTTTGCACTGCATTTACTGTCATCTTGTGGGGCCTTTGCATGCCACATTTCTAACATATCTCTTAATTAAAGAACTCAGTTAATTTTCACTTAAAATGATAAGAATTCTGCCCGCATGTCGCAAGGCCTGCAACCTAATTGAAGCGTTACGGCATCCTCGCAATTACACTTCAGAAGTCCTCCCACAACTTTAAACAAACTTCAGACATCTCTTAATGCCAGCACAGTGATTCCTCACTCCCACAGCCACAGATACCATCCATCTCATCTCCCCTGACCACAAAGAGCTGGAGATCAATGCGAGCCAATTAAAGGCATCTTCTTTATTTAAAAGCCCGGCGCAGATACTTCGGCCGCATGTGGGCCGTTAGATTGAGCTCATTTCTTATGCGGTCCCACACTGCTCTGCGGATGCTGTCCCAATATATTCCATTGAAAGTAAATTAACACTTGTGCTGCGTCTGTGTGTCAGAGCCACTAAATTTGAGAAGCAGGATCTGGCAAATTAGTACTACATACACATCGAACGGAGTCGCCTTTTCACTTTAACACAGTCTACTTTTGAACTCTCTTTGAATTTACACAAATGAATACGTGTAGATACGGTAATAAACTCAGGTCTCTAATCAAGTCAAGTCACCTTTATTTTATAGCGTTTTATACAATACTGTTTCAAAGCAGATTTACAGTGATTGGAAAATAATGATTCAATGATTCAAACAGGGTTTATTCAGCTGAGCAGCTCTAAAAAGGAAAAAAAGGTGTTGTTGATCTGCTAAAGTCAGTTCAGTGTTGATTCAGTACTGTTGTAAAGATCATCACTTATTATATTAGTTTAATTTGAATATAAAAAAAGCACCAGGGCAAACAGTGATGTCATCGTCCAGCTCAGTTCAGTCTCTAATGATAATCCATGCAATCCACCAATTACTACCGGCAGTCTAATTTATGAAAAATCATGTTCATGTTTCTTCAAAGTAAACAACTCACCTTTCTTTATATTTGAATCCATGTGAACAGCAGAAGGAAAAACGTTACTTTATGCAGTCCTCATCTGCTTATGTGAAAAATAGAGACTTCAGACTTCTGTCTTTTGCGAAGGAAAAAGCATTTACTCTACGGTTAAAGTTTCTTCTGCTCACCAAGGCTGCATTTATTTGATCAAAAATACAGTAAAAACAGCAATATTGTGAAATATTGTTAACATTTAAAATAGCTGTTTTCTATTTGAATATATTTTAAAATGTAATTTATTCCTGTGATCAAAGCTGAATTTTCAGCATCATTACTCCAGTCTTCAGTGTCACATGATCCTTCAGAAATCATTCTAATATGATGATTTGCTGCTCCAGAAACATTTCTGATTATTATAAATGTTGAAAACAGTCATGCTGCTTCATATTTTTGTGGAAAGGATCATACATTTTATTTTTGATGGATAGAAAGTTCAAAAGAACAGCATATATTTGAATTAAAAATATTTTTTTTAACCATACTTTTGATCTTAATAAAAATATTAAAATCTTACTGACCCCAAACTTTTGAACAGTGGCGTAAGTTTAACCCTAAAAGGGTACTTCAGGACAAATTAGGGAACTTTTTTTTTTTTCTTAATCTGAGCAGTACAAGACTTAAGTTTGCCCACTGAACACACAAAAACAAAATTGGACTCGATTCAACAATGTTAAGTGGTTAAAAAAAAAAAAACAATGGCCATAGCAAGTTAATCAGAATAATTTATAGATTTTTATTGGACAAATAAAAAAATGCTCAAATTCAACACAATGCAGATCATACATAAATGAAGGGGTGAGCCTATACAACATTCTCAAATGTGGCAAACAAACACACACACACACACACACACACACACACACACACACACACACACACACACACACACACACACACACACACAAAAGCATTGCATTGAAAGCCATCAAATGAGCCTATAACAGAGATTTAAAAAAAAAAAAAAATATATATATATATATATATATATATATATATATATATATATATATATATATATATATAGTGTCAAATAAAAAAAGTCACTCACAAAGAAATTGAGTGAGCCAATATTTGAACAGTTTTTTTTTTTTTTTTTAAATGTGTCAATCAGCCACTGTGCAAAACACACACACACACACACACACACACACACACAAAAGCATTGCATTGAAAGCCATCAAATGAGCCTATAACAGAGATTTAAAAAAAAAAAAAAATATATATATATATATATATATATATATATATATATATATATATATATATATATAGTGTCAAATAAAAAAAGTCACTCACAAAGAAATTGAGTGAGCCAATATTTGAACAGTTTTTTTTTTTTTTTTTAAATGTGTCAATCAGCCACTGTGCAAAACACACACACACACACACACACACACACACACACAAAAGCATTGCATTGAAAGCCATCAAATGAGCCTATAACAGAGATTTAAAAAAAAAAAAAAAAAATATATATATATATATATATATATATATATATATATATATATATATATATATATATATATATATATAGTGTCAAATAAAAAAAGTCACTCACAAAGAAATTGAGTGAGCCAATATTTGAACAGTTTTTTTTTTTTAAATGTGTCAATCAGCCACTGTGCAAAACACACACACACACACACACACACACACACACACACAAAAGCATTGCATTGAAAGCCATCAAATGAGCCTATAACAGAGATTTAAAAAAAAAAAAAAAAAAAAAATATATATATATATATATATATATATATATATATATATATAGTGTCAAATAAAAAAAGTCACTCACAAAGAAATTGAGTGAGCCAATATTTGAACAGTTTTTTTTTTTTTTTTTTTAAATGTGTCAATCAGCCACTGTGCAAAACACACACACACACACACACACACACACACACACACACACAGATCAAAGTCCTACTGCAAGATTTGTTGATGCTTCCAAACATGTTGTACATTGTTTATTCTTATCGGTTTGTTGCCAATTACTTTTATTGAGTTATTGTTAGGTTTATTGTTTATTCTTACCTGTTTGGTACTTTGAGTTATTGAAATTTTATGTTTTTGTTAGAAATAAATGATTACTCTGTCTCCAACATTGTTTTTTTTTGTTTTTTTTTTTCATTATAGCATAGTCATATTTGTCTGTAAGCATATTTTGGCATCTTTGTATCGTATCACCCAACACAATTTTTTTTTTTTAAATCTACAATTTTAACTGTGAAAAAATCTAAAACTTAAGAGGTTAAGGTCATTACAACAATGGTTTATAGATTTCAGCCTATATGCAGCCATTGAGTCTGACAGTCATATTGTGGCTATTGATATTTTTGCAATTTTTATATTTTTATACTATCTTATGTCATCAGAGATGTCACCAAATTTTTAGGTTTTGGCTGTCTGAACTTGCTGGAATGATTTTTTTTTTTTTTTTTTTTTTACTGAAGTAAAAGAAATATTAAACAACATAAAAATAAGCATATTTTACATAAAAATATGGTACTTTCAGGAGGTATAAAAATTCAAAAATACAAAAAAAAAAAAAAAAAAAAAAAAAAAAAAATCACAAAAAAATAAATTGACAGTTTTTATTTTGTCGAACATAGTAACATGACATTTTTTTTAACAACTTTTTCACACCTGAGACCTTCGTGCCAAATTTGTCCACGAAGGACCAATTAAGAGCTGCTATACAAAGGACACTTGAGAGTTAAAACAACAAGAGGGTGAGTAAATGATATTAATAATTGTCATTTTGGGTGAACTATCCCATTAACACAAGTTCCTGGTCAGTGATCAACTGATCATTGTTCATTATTGTAAAGAAAAACAAAGTCTGTCTTCATAATCTTTCAACAAAATGTGCAAAGTTGCCACCTCTGAAATGTATTTTTTAGCTGATGTCACATACACCATGAGGGAACTGAAACTAATAGCCAAACCAACATTTGCATCTGTTTTGGCAAACTTGCTTTTAGTTTTGGCTCTATTCTAGTGTGAAAGCACTTAGTACAATTTTCGAAATGTCATATTGCACTTGAAAAAATGTCACATTACAGAAACAAAATTGGAGTTTTTCAATTTAAAGAGTCTTCTAAATATTTCTGATTATCCATGCTTCATAGTCATTTACTTATCTTGTGACATATCAGAATAAATATGACTCTAAATATATAATTTGCCTGGAAAAAAAAAAAAAAAAAAAAAAAAAAAAACTGTCTCATAACTTGTTTTGTACATCTTAAGTCTTTGATTCAGGCTTTCAGGCTTGTAATTCATTCTCACAAGCCCATCTAATTAACATACATACAAGAAGGGAAGGCTATGAATGAAGCGTGACCAATCAGTCCCTTTACATGGGTTATGTTCACTAGTCCTTGAGGAGAACACTAGTAGAGAGGACTCAACTTAATTCAGTATGTCTCTGATTGATTAAAGAGTGATCCAAGAGGTACGCTATATTACACTAGATTACATAGATTACAAGTATTATATTTTGTTCAACCATTTTTTTTTTTTTTTTTCGTAATTTGAATACGGAAGGTGGTCTGGTGGAAGCTAGATATTTTACATCATAACTTGTTAAATATGGATTTTTTTTACACAAATGCATCGCTTTGCTTCAGAAGGCCTTTATTACACCCCGCCGGAGCCGTGTGGAGTACGTTTATGATAGATGATGACACATTGGATGTGTCAGGATATTTATTAATGTATCTTCGATTGTGTTCATCAGAAAGAAGAATGTAATATACATCTAGGGCGGCTTGAGGGTGAGTAAAGCTTGGGATCATTTTCATTTAAAAGTGAACTAATCTTTTAAAGTGTGCAAATATCAAAAATGTCAGGTCTAAATTAACTGTCATCCAAAAAAACATCAGATTTGGTTCATGTTCAGCTGTGGTTTCACACTAAGATGAATATAATATTTCGATTGCATCTCAAATAGAGACTTTTACCGAATTCTCCTTGTTCTCTTGGGAAAAAGACCCTAATGATCTCACATGTCTCAAACTGTGATCAGATTTGCCAAGATTCAAAAGTCGGAGATCTCAATGTGAACTTTTCTCATCAAATTCTTCCAAGATCAAACATAAGGATTTTAGGTGAAACATCTGAGACTAAGATCACAAGACATGTCTCAGATTAAAATGAACAATTTTCTACTTTCATTCAAGCACAGGTGAAGTTTGTAAAGGAGAGGAGGCTCTATATGACTTGATAGTTAAACAGATATATCACTGCATCTACTTTAGATTTCATAAGCAAAAACAGAGGCCTGATTGTTGCTGCCGTATAATAATTTCCGCTGAAACGTTCGATTTGTGATTCTGCTGATATGCGAAGAGCTTTAGCGAAAACTAACTGGATCACCTACTGTCTTTGCTCTTTAACTTTTAATGCAGCAGGAATTTATAACCCCTTGCACCGTGTTTTGCTAAAAACTCTAAGAAATCAATAGAATTCAATACAGAAATCCTAAATAAGCAGACAGGAATGTAAAACAGACAAGGGTATTTAAGGTCTGGAGTGATGCAAAACTCAGACGGGCTGCTAAATTCAAGCGTCTTTCTGTGTTTTAACCATGTATCACAGTCGACATGGGATGCATGAGTCTGTCAGCAGATGGAAGGACTGGTTAATTAGTCATACACTACTAGCTGCTTGTATAGCCTGTCGACTGTCAGTGTCCAGTTAGCGAGACTCTTGGTGCACTTTTTTATTGCCTGTAAGATCTTCATTCATCTTCGGAACACAAATTAGGATATTTCTGATGAAATCCAAGAGTTATCTGAATCAAACATAGGCAGTAACGTCATTGCACCTTTCAAGGTCAAGAAAGGCAAAGACATTGTTAAAATAGTCGATGTGACTGCAGTGGTTCAACCTTTATGTTAGTCTTCATCTCTGTTCTAATAATCATAATTTTTCAGCTAGCCAGAACATAATAATGACCGTCTAGAAGCAGCTCTTGAGACGACGATAAACACCAGTTATAAAACATAACCCTGAATCCAGGTTTAGAATCTCCATTTTGTCACTGAAAGCACCAGGAAAGAAAGTGTTCTCTTGAAGTAAAACCAACTTAATCTTCCCCAAACAAACCTAAATGCAAAACTAATTATCTATCATTAACCCAATGAACATTACAAAACCACTAACCATAAATAAACAAATACATACAACTTTGCAAGGTCTGGTGTATTGACTGTATGGCCCTGAGATGTGAAGGTATTACTGTCACCGAAGCTGATTACAGAAGTGCTTTGCACAACGACGTTTGTCCTTTTCATGCTTCATTACCAAAATGAGGGAACCATCTACAATACGGTGCCAAAATTAACTGCAAAGCATGTTGAAATATCTCATATCTGAACATGCACACCAAGGTTTTCTTCATCAGTGATTGATGAGTCTCTACTGTGCTGAATAGATCATAATGCTGCGTTAAAGTCATTTGTACTTACAGGTTTGAAATTTCATGTGTCCTCCAGTGACTTTTTTTTTTTTTTTTTTACATCCTGACATAAACAGGAAGCTTTTTAGTGCTAATGCAACAGAATAAAGAAAAAAAATAATCAATTCAGCTTCAGTCCTTGTGCAGCCATTAGCATGCATACAATTCCCTGAAGAGTTTCCATCAACCCTGGAAACTTTGAGGGGAAGTCAATCACCTTTTGTCTTAGTCCTGCAATTCTGCCTCGTCATCTCGTTGTACACTCTTGTTAGATGATTTACTGAGGCGGGAACATCTTAAATACCGACCATTATCATTCTCCTGGAGAGACAACAGGACAATTTCTGGGAAGCTTTCACTGGAGCATTACTTAAACAAGCCCTTTATCTTCTCCTTCTATTCACTTCCAGTATAGGGCACAGGCTCACCATTATTACGAGGCCAAATGGGATTTCTAATAGGCGACAGCTTTCAAAATCACAGCTGGATCATTGGATGGTTCTGTCAACAACAAGAGAACGACCTCTACAAATGTTTAGCCACTTTTCGTGAAGTCTTGTTTCATTATTTCCTCATTTCATCTTAATTGGAACAATTGCGTTCTTTCCATAGTCCTTTCTTACCCTTGATGATCCCTTGTCCCTGAAGGTGTTCATAATCCCCTTGTTGCTATTACAAGATCCATAATAGTACTTGAGATTTTTAGCTTTTGTTTGAGAGATCACCTTCAGACTTTATTACTCTAGAAGATTGGGAGGAGGATGCCGTGTAATTACCTTTTGAGAGTGGCTGTTAATTAATGAAGCCACTCTCTTTGACGTCTTTGTATCGAATTATTTGCTGGGAAGTGATGGCAAGCGAAGGTGAAGGGTGTAATACTGAACTGTACAAAAACTAAATTGCAAAATTAATTGCAATCCAAAAACTGTTCTAATGCCTGGACAAATAGTTATTCCCACCACAAACTCATGCCATTGATTGAGCCACAAGTTCACAAATATTTTGAAAGTATCAATGTTTTGAAATCCGTGTTTTGAAAGTATCACAGAGCCGCTTGCAAAATGGACTTTCCAAAAAAAGTATCTGTCTACAGTAAAAAGGCAAATTTTTAAAATCGGTGCTACCTGACCTGAGAAAACAGACAAAAAAGGCTGTTGTATTCCCTTTTGCCAAATAGGAAAACTTCAACAACCATAATGCACTGGGCATGTTGCCGTCCAAAGTCACTCCCACCAGTCTGCTGTAGATAGTCAAAAACCACCCTGCTTTAGTAGGAAATACTTCTTAGCAAACTTTTTAGTCATAATAGTGCCGGAGTGAGCAGAAGTGAGTTAGCACATAGTCAAAACAGGTTGACCACAAACACAGGGCCCTATTTTAACAATCTAAGCTCATAGTGTAAAGGGCACGGTGCTAGTGCAAGTAGGGCGTGTCTGAATCCACTTTTGCTAGTAACAACGGTAAAAATGGTCGGCATGCCCAGTGCATGGTCTAAAAGGGTTGTCCCTATTCTGTTGTGTTTTGGGCATAACGTGCAATAAACCAATTAGAGTCTCATCTCCCATTCCCTTTAAAAGCCTGTTGCACTCCCGCATGTGGCGGATTCGCTATTTATATGGCAGAATTTGCATGCGGAAAAACTGAACGCTTCTCTAGTGAGGAAAGCTTGTGTGCGAGGTTAACGTGCGTGAAAAGCCGGATTCCACCAAAGCATTTTTATCTTTATGCACACAATAATAATCTTTTATATTGTAATCCTTTTATTTTTAATATTTTGCATGTTTGTGGGCTGCTGCGTTTCTCTGTGTGAGTAATAAGCAGACTGTACACGTGTTGTGCACTCGCATATAGGCACATGTTACTAACACGCTCTTTAAATAAGAAAACAAATATTACACCATTTACTTCAGACCAAGTTTCAGTTGGTCAATGGCGCAGTCTATTTCAGTTGTCTCAAAATAGCAACGAGCCAGCAATGCACCTGAACACACCCATGGGCTCACAAATGGGCGCAAATGCAGGACGTGAAAATGATAACTGCGTCAGGCTGAAACTAGCAAAAAACACTTCCGTTGTGCCTGGCGCTGCATTGTGTATGTATGATAGGGCCCACAGTGTTTTAGTCCAAATTGAGGGGAAAAACTGAAAGAAACTGCCATTCTGTCAGTTCAGCCCGAAACAAAACGTTGTCGTGTACAGGTGAGAGAGCTGTTGCCATCTCGGTCCAGGTAACATGGTGAATGAGTAAACATTGTTTACTTACATACAGTATACTACCAACATTGTAACGATACAAAGCAGTTTGAAAATTGGTGAAGTTACACTAAGGACGATAACTTTACCAATAAAGATATAGGGCCCTATTTTAACGATCTGAAACGCAAGTGTCAAAGCGCGAAGCGCAAGTAACTTTGTGGGCGGGTCTCGGCGCTGTTGCTATTTTCCCGGCGGGATAAATGGCTCTTGCGCCCGGCGCAAATCTAAAATGGGTTGGTCTGAAGTAGCTTCATTATTCATAGGTGTGGTTTGGGCGTAACGTGAAATAAACCAATCAGAGTGTCATCTCCCATTCCCTTTAAGAGCGAGATGCGCTCGCGCCATGGCGGATTGCTATTTACATGGCGTACACGCGATGAGTCAGTTAATATATATGTGTGTGTGTGTGTGTATTGGCACGATTGTTCAATTAATTAGCCAATTTCGTTCATCATTATAAGTAGTAATAGGCTGAATTGAAAATAGGTAGCCTAATTCTAATACACGCAATGACTATTCATCATTACATTTTTATATTTATGTACACAATAATATTCTTTTACACTGTAATCCTTTTGTTTTTAATATTTGGCATGTTTGTGTGATGCGCATCCCTGTGTGTAATAAGCAAAGTCAACGCACACTGTGGACGCGCCCAGAGGCGCAGTTTCTAGCAACGCGCTCTAACAAAAAAATATTGCGCCATTGACTTTAGACCAGGTTTGAGTTGGTCTATGGCGCAGTCTATTTTCAGCTCCTTAAAATAGCAATGCGCGGGCAATGCGCCTGAACACACCTCCTTTTTTGCGCTGAACCGCCCAGGGAGCGCAAGTTCATTCACTAGTTTAGCGACGTGCTTCTGTGGAGGGAAAAGCGCGCTTTGCGCGGGTGCAAAATAGGAATGACACATGCGTCGGTGTACAAAGTCAATTGCGCTGGGTGCAAGATAGGGCCCATAGTTTTAATCTTGGAATCACCTTCAAAATGTTTTATTCCAGCTGATGAACAATTAAAAAAAAACACTGACAGCCAATCAGAATCCATCCTGCTTTAAAGAGCTCAAGCTATTAAAGGTGCAATATGTAAGAATGTTGCATTAAAATATCCACTAGGCCAGTGTTATAATTTTTGTTCACTTGAGTACTTACAATATCCCAAATGTTTCCAACTATTTGTAAATCGTGAGAAAATTGCAGTTTTAAAGGGTTAGTTCACCCAAAAAAGAAAATTATGTCATTAATGACTCACCCTCATGTCGTTCCAAACCCATAAGACCTCCGTTCATCTTCGGAACACAGTTTAAGATATAGATTTAGTTTGAGAGCTTTCTGCCCCTCCAATTAAAATGTTTGTACGGTATACTGTCCATGTCCAGAAAGGTAATAAAAATCATCAAAGTAGTCCATGTGACATCAGAGGGTCAGTTAGAATTTGTTGAAGCATCGAAAATACATTTTGGTCCAAAAATAACAAAAACTACGACTTTATTCAGCATTGTATTCTCTTCCGGAATCCTTTCCATTGAATTGATTCCATTGAATCCTTTCATCTGTCGGCGTTGGTAATGCACTTTTACGCCATTGTTTTTGGCAATTAGGACATCCGCGACATGCACACTTACGCACCATTTTAAAAAGTATAGCAATACCAAAATACAAACAATGTAGAATAGCTTGAATACAGCGTGTGTCTCCCTCAGACTGTAAATGAAGCTCGGGCGCACCAGATAACACGTCAGCAGCGTCTTACGTCAGCAGCGTCACTGCAGAGTTGTGAATGCGGATTGACAACAGACCCGGAAGAGAATACAATGCTGAATAAAGTCGTAGTTTTTGTTATTTTTGGACCAAAATGTATTTTCGATGCTTCAAAAACTTCTAACTAACCCACTGATGTCACATGGACTACTTTGATGATGTTTTTATTACCTTTCTGGACATGGACAGTCTACCGTACATACATTTTCAATGGAGGGACAGAAAGCTCTTGGACTAAATCTAAAATATCTTAAACTGTGTTCCAAAGATGAACGGAGGTCTTACGGGTTTGGAACGACATGAGGGTGAGTTATTAAGGACATCATTTTCATTTTTGGGTAAACTAACCCTTTAACCAAGGCTCCGGGATGTGTGAGGAGTCGCCTTTCAATTATGTCATACCCATGTTACCCTTGGTTTCCAGTTTTATTTTGTAGAAACCATGGAAACACCAAAGGCGCTTTAATGTATTACATGTTTTAATAGATAAGGGAACAACTGTTTTGATATATTTATATACAGAAAACTAATTATTGTTATATAGCTCAAAATGTTTAGTCTTATTGTTTAAATATAATTTTCTTGATTTTTTTGCGAGTACCATGCTTTACCATGACTCTGAGAAAAACACTATTTTGTGAAGTAGCTAACATAGCATAATCAGATTCAGCTTTAATTTTAGTAACAGTAATACAGCATTTTCTCCATTATACAATATGTTTTAAAATTAATTGCATGCCATTTATCAACACAAGCCATCCAGCATTTAATATGATATTCTAAAAATCAATCTATCTTACTGCAGTGTGCGACAAGTGTCTCATAACAGCCGCCGAGCGAACGCACAGAGTAACGTTATAACATCATTTCCAACACACTCAAATGTATCTAATATGATAAACAGAGCTGCGTTACCTCATACTCATGACCAGAAAAACGAAAGCGGCGCCGGCGACTACGGCATAATAAAAGTTCCGCTGCTCGCGGTGTGTGTCGCACAATCGCTCCAGCGGCCTCGTTCAGCTCCCACAACACTCGGTCCTGCTCTGCTTCATACTACAATAATGTTAATAATCGCATCCATGAACAAGATTTCTTCCCAAGTCCTATCCCGATTATTTTCCACCGACTGTTAGGTGAAGACCACATGTCCTAAAATTCCGTGCTCAAACTTGCCGTCATCAAGCTAAGCCTTTGTTTTGAATAGGCCTTTAGCGACCTCTAGCGGACAGAAAATCCTACATATTGCACCATTAAGGCACATGACAAAACTGCAGCATGCGCATAGAATAAACAGAACAATATTGTGCATTGGTGTAGAAGCTAATATTGTTAAAGTTATCATTCTTCATTCATTTAAACTCTTCAGGACATGTTTTGTTTTTTAAAAAGAACTGGATACTTTTATTCACCAATGATGCATTACATTGAATTAAACAAATGCTGTTCTTCATAGTTTTTGTTCATTGAAAAACTCCAAGAAAATTATGTATTGCGGTTTCCACACTTCATTAAGCATAAGCACCATTTTCAATTGGGATAATAAGAAAAAAGGTTTTTGTGTGCCAAATCAGCACATCAGAGTGTTCTGAGGGATGGTTTCTGAATAATAGCTTTGCTATCACAGGTAAACATGTCATCCTAAATATAATGGAAAACAGTTCATTTAAATGGCATTAATAAATCACAATGTTATTGTTTCTGCCTGTTTTGTGAACAATTAAATGCAGACTTGGTGAACTTAAGAATTAATTCTTTCAAAAACATAAAAATGTCTCACTGATTCCAAACGTTTGATTATTCTAACCCTGTTTTTTTTTTTTTCCTCAATTTTTCTCTTTAAATTGTGCAAGCACTTTGTAATAATGCAGTTTGAGTCATCAGAGTAGGAATTACTATAATTCAGACATAAAATATGCTTTCCCAAGCCATGACACATGAATATGTCACAGCAAACACCATTAGAAAAAATACTCAGGCTCTGCTTATCCTGTCTGAATAAAGTCAACTCTAGCATGTCTATTACCGTTGTTGGTTATAGTCAAGATTAGAAATTTTAACAAAGCCATAACCGTAAATAATAAACAGTTCAAAAGACTACATTTGGCAACATTTACACATTTTATGTTGGCCTCACAAAGCTAAACAACATCCTCACAACCATCACTTCAAACTTAAAATGTCCTTTTTTTATAATATAAATACAGCATAACCAGCAAACTAACACGGATTAACCTTGTAGTTTCAATTTCTGTCTTCTGAAAAAGTGGCTGAATGAATCTTTCTTAAAGTTGATGTGACCTTCTGCACAGTTAACTTAGCATGATTTGATTTGGCCAAACCAGACAGACCAAGGCGTTCTTCCGCAATTCCACCATTTATCGATTTCTCATGAGTGTGAACATGGCAAAGTGGTTTTATTCTCAGAGGTGAGTTCATAAAGTGGTCGGTTTCCAATGGCAACAGTGTGATTGTTCAGCTTCAGGGCTGTTAATTTGCTCTTTGTGAGACGAGCACTGCTGTCTCCATTCACATCATCTACACAACAGAATGCAAATATTCTTCCTTTACAGTCAGGCAACAAGGGAGGAAATGATAAGATCATTACTGCTTACTCTTCTCTGGAGGGTGTCTATCTAGAAACAGAAAAACACAAATGTAAGTGAAATCCAGCTCATACTGTAAGAGAAATGAATGTTGCATGCTTGATTTAACATCCATTATTTAACCTAAAACTCCCAAATTCAACAGACTGACTGCTGGAGGAGATGAACCTAATTATCCAGGGGAAAATCTGTCATCGCCTTATTCTTTTTTCTTCTGATCATTATAATTATTTAAGTGTGTAGGGCGCATTACAAGGACAATGTCTACAATTAAAGGCAACAAGCTGAGCTGTTTTAATGAGACCTGCACGAAGACATTGTTCGTCCACATACTGCCTTTAAAAATGAAAATGAAAGAATCCCACTGTGTAGAATTTAAAGGAATAGATACTCCAAAATTGTCATAATTTACTTAAAAGGGTTATGACATGAGAAACGAAATGTGCCTTGATTCTTTGACATATAAGGGGTCTTTTTACCATTAAAACGTCCTGCAAGTTTCATAGCTTAAAACATCCTCCTCATTATAAACAAAGCCTTTATTTAATCAAGCTCCAAAAACAGCTCATTGGGATATTGGGGGATTTGTGATATCACACAGGCAAATACATTTGCATAAGCCTGCCTCCAGAGCAAGACATCAATGAATATTGCATCATCACACCATAAGCCCCGCCCATTGGTGTTCAATCACAAATAGACCCCATCACGGCTGATTCACACGGGGAGTCTGCATTAACGCTTCTGATTTACTTTGAATTGTGGGTTCCGTTGCGTCATGTCACTGGCATTGCTTGTGGCTAAAGTTGAAAAATTTTCAACTTTTCAAGCACCAATGCAGGCGTCAGCAAATCAGATCACCATATGCAAATACCCTAGCACAGACGCTAGCCAATTGCATTCATGCAACACCAGAAAATAGAGGCACAAAATGGAGGAAAAGCTTATCATTGCTGTGGGTAATCACTCGGTTCTTTACGATCAGTCTTTATATATGTACCGGGACTCATCCTGTAGGGACCAAGCCTGGAAGGAGGTGGCAGAGGAGGTATATAATATAATATAATATATATATATATATATATATATATATATATATATATATATATATATATATATATATATATATATATATATTAACTTTAAAAGTGAACCTCAAGGAACATATTAAAATAAAATAAAATACATACAGTGCTGCTTGAAAGTTTGTGAACCCCTTGAAGAATCTGTGAAAAATTTTAACAAATTAAGAGAGATCATACAAAATGCATGTTATTTTTTTATTTCGTACTGTGCTGAGTAAGATATTTACATAAAAGATGTTTACATATAATTCACAAGAAGAAAAAAAAAAAAATAGCTGAATTTATTCAAATGACCCCGTTCAAAAGTTTGGGAACCATTGATTCTTATTGTGTGTGGTTACCTGGATGATCTATGACTGTTTGTTTGTTTTGTGATGGTTGTTCATGAGTCTCGTGTTTGTCCTGAGCAGTTAAACTGAGCTCTGTTGTTCAGAAAGATCCTCCAGGTCCTACAGATTCTTTAGTTTTCAAGGATTTTTTGCATATTTGAACCCTTTCCAGGAGTGACTGTATGATTTTGAGATTCATCTTTTCACACCGGGAAAATTGAGGGACTCAAACACAACTGTTAAAAAAAGGTTCAAACATTCACTGATGATCCAGAAGGAAACATGATGCATTAAGAGTCGGGGGGTGAACTTTTTGAATTCGAAGATCAAGGTAAATTGTACTTAATTTGTCTTCCAGGAAATGTGAAAATATCTTCTGTTGCTTCTGAAGGGCAGTACTAAATGAAAAAAATATATATATTTAAACAAAATAAGAAAAATTTGGACTTCTTCATCCTGTTTTCAAAATTTTTCATCTCCCGGCTCTTAATGCATCGTGTTTCCTTCTGGAGCATCAGTGAATGTGTGAACCGTTTTTAATAGTTGTGTTTGAGTCCCTCAGTTGTCCTCAGTGTAAAAAGATGGATCTCAAAATCATACAGCCACTGCTGGAAAGGGTATGCAAAAGATGCTGGAAAACTGAAGAATATGCAGGACCTGGAGGATTTTTCTGAAGAACAGAGCTCAGTTTAACAGTCGTAGATCATCCAGGTAACCACACAGAGTATTAAGAATCAGTGGTTCACAAACCTTTGAACATGATTATTTTAATAAATTCAGCTATTGAATTATATGTAAACATCTTTTATGTAAATAAAAACAAATAACATGCATTTTGTATGATCCCTCTTATTTTGTTAAAATAGTTCACATTTTCACAGATTCTGCAAGCGGTTCACAAACTTTCAAGCAGCACTGTATCTTGACCCCTTTAAACCTGCATGTTGTCTTTATTTTTTTATTAATAATTTAATCAAGCCTTACATGGTTTTCCATCCAACGCATTTTAAATTTGTTATAGTACATATGTTCATCACAAGCTACCGTATGACTTCAAAAACATTTTTTTTTTTTTTTTTTTTGGTAATCTATTCCTTTAAAAGTGATCCCTATGTGTATTTAAACCCTATACAGCCTACTGTATCATATTTGAAACATCTAAGGCCTCTAAATTATCAACATGATCAACACTTTGCTGAAAAACCTGTTGCACACATCTGATTGATACTTTATACTTTTTTTAGCAAGTTAAAGGTCTTTTAATATCATTGTAAAAACACATACACATCTTTTTGCTGTGAAATAAGTATTCTTAGTAAATTTAAGAATAACTTTTATATTGTTAGTAATATTTTAAGATGGACACTGTTAGATTGTCCATACAGTATGTTCTAGAAAAAAATCATGCTAAAATGTGAGTATCAAACATGATTCATCACGTTCATCTCTCAGTCATCACCTTATTGCATTACATTATGGCCTGGTTTCACAGACAGGGCTTTGTTTAAGACAGATAAGACCTTAGTTCAAATAGGACATTAGAGTAGCTTTTATAAATGTTCTTTAGAGAAAAAAAGAAGAAGAAAAAAAAAAACCATTACTGGTGTGCATCCTGAGACAAAACAATGGCACTGACATATTATAAGATATGTCAGTGCAAGTTGCTTTCAGTTAAAACAGCTCAAACATGCATTTTAGTCTGGGATTAACCTTAAGCTTTGCCTGTGAAACCGGGAGTTTATGTTTTAGAAAAAAATCATGCTAAAATGTGAGTATCAAACATGATTAATCGCGAGGAAGGTTTATTTGTTCATCTCTCAGTCATCACCTTATTGCATAACAGTATGGCCTGGTTTCACAGACAGGGCTTTGTTTAAGCCAGATAAGACCTTAGTTCAAATAGGACATTAGAGTAGCTTTTATAAATGTTCTTTAGAGAAAAAGAAGAAGAAAAAAAACATTACCGTGTGCATCCTGAGACAAAACACTGGCACTGACATATTATAAGATATGTCAGTGCAAGTTGCTTTCAGTTAAAACAGCTCAAACATGCATTTTAGTCTGGGATTAAGCTTAAGCTTTGCCTGTGAAACCAGGGGTTTATGTTTTAAAACTAATCATTTAAATATCATCTTGATAAGATCTTTTTTGGAGATATAGAGTGACAACTGATATCATGTATTAATATATATATATATATATATATATATATATATATATATATATATATTTTAATACATGATATCATTTGTCACTCTATATCTCCAATATCCTATATCTCCAATATATATATATATATATATATATATATATATATATATATATATATATATATATATATATATATATATATATATATATATATATATATATATATATACAGCTATGGAAAAAATTAAGAGACCACTTAACATTGATTTCTGAACTTGGAGTGGTCTCTTAATTTTTTCCATAGCTGTATATATATATATATATATAAAAAACTGAGGTGTTTTCCCTCCTCAAGTGTGAGCTCCATATTCTAACTATATCATACTATATGAGCCATATAAGCCTGATGTATCAAATATGATACTCAACACAAAGTACATATGCAAACTTATCTTTTTTATTTATTTATTTTTTATGATGTTTTAGTATATTGTCTAAAGGTTCAATAAACAGTTCAATTTCAATTACTATTTCATATGTAAGGCTTTAAAAGGTTAAGGCATTATCCTCGGCAAAGATAATTAACCATATGAAATTGTTATGCATGAGTAATTATTTTTAATTAATATTTTTATTCATCAAGGATGCATTAGATTTATCAAAAGTGAAAGTAAAGGCATTTATAATGTTACAAAAGATTTCTATTTCAATAAATTCTGTTCTAACTTTCTATTCATCTACTAATCATGAAAAAAATATATATCCCGGTTTATATAAAAATATTTAAAAGCACATCTGCTTTCAACATTGATAATACTAAGAAATGTTCTGGATTTTACAATATTGCTGTTTTTACTGTATTTTTGATCAAATAAATGCAGCCTTGATGAGCACAAAAGACTTCTTTCAAAAACATAAGAAAAAAAAAAATATCATACAGACCTTGTGAATGGCAGTGTGTGTATATATATACAGCTATGGAAAAAATTAAGAGACCACTCCAAGTTCAGAAATCAATGTTAAGTGGTCTCTTAATTTTTTCCATAGCTGTATATATATAGTATGTGTATATATATATAAGATATATGACTTCAGAAAACATTTTATATATATATATATATTACGTTTTCTGAAGTCATATATCTTTGAGTAAGGAACAGACTAAAATTAAATTATTTTTTTAATTTTCTCAAATCTTATTTATGTAAGTGTAACCAGACCAACTCGACCTGCTCCAAGTGGGATTCTAACCAGTGTCTCCAGCATGGGAGACAGGCGCGCTAACAAGGACCCTAAAGACTGCAGTCAGTCACTAGTGCCTCTTGAGGCCAGGCCAGTGAGGTTTACATGCACAGCTCTTGCATTTTTTTATTTTTTTTTACTTTACATGCACTGGCCTCCGTTACACTCACCCCCCCCTAAATCTCACTCCCATTCGGGTCACAGCACCAAATGTTACCAGTCCTACTGAACCCGCTCCGAGCGGGATTCGAACCAACGTCTCCGGCATTGGAGGCAGGCACACTAACAAGGACGCTAAAGACTGTAGTCTCTAGCGTTAATCACTAGTGTGCCACTTGAGGCCATGGGAGTGAGGTCTACCCACACAGCTCTCTGCACATTTTTCAAACTTGACACGTCCCACCAGGTTTGACGTCAACGAAACATCAATGTTCTTCCATATTTTGTAACCATGATATGCCCAGTTGGAATCTGCTGTTGATTGACATTTGAAAACTATAGATAAGGGAATACATTTCCAGTGAAAAAGGACTTCAGTTTTGCATTAAATCTTTACCTCATGGACAACCCAAGGTCACTCTTCAGCCAGTGTTGGCCTGCACAGTTTGTGGTTTTGTCCTCAAAACCAGTCTCCCTTGGACTGTCTGGAAAGATGAATGCATTACAAAAATATCCCAAATCTACACACAAGAATCTCAATTATGGCACTCAGAGTTTGGAGGTATTCTATCAAATATACAGCATCTCATCAAATATTTAATATGTAGCACTCAACGCAAGTTATCATTACAATTAAAGACATTATCCCATCTCAAATGCACTTTCGCTCATTCCAAATGCATTTTTTTCTAGTTCAGTAAAAGTCAGATTTAAAACAAACAATTAGTGACATATTTTCATTCAATTGCTCTATGTTTTTCTGCTAAATTAGCAGATTGGATTACAAAGCGAGAGGTTAGGGTAGTACAAGGTTAGATGGCCAGAAGAAATGTAGTCCTCCAGCCTTCTGTGTTAAATATGATTTAACAAGACAAACCTGCAAGCAGCGCTGAGGAGCACTTATAAAGGGCAGTGTACCGCAAATTGAAAGCGACGGCCGACAGAAACCCCACAAACCACTGCTGGTAAAACAGTGTGAGCTGGTTGATTGCAGTGTTTCCATTCAGAAAGGCTACATTTTCATTGGTTTACAGGCCTGTGGGAGTCACGGCACAGTCGGTAGTAGTGGAGTTATTGAGACGCAGGTTTGCGCTTCTCTTCCTCCAACTTCCTGTTTGCTCCTCATTATTCTATCCAATTAAGAGAAAAAAAAAAAAAAAAAAAAAAAATGTATAAAAATATTTTTGTTATAAAATAAAATGTAAAAATATGTACATACATTATATATTAAAGGTCACCTATTATGCCCATTTTTACAAGATGTAATTTAAGTCTCAGGTGTCCCCAGAATGTGTCTGTGAAGTTTTAGCTTAAAATACCTCACAGATCATTTATAAATCCATGTTTTAAATACCCATTTCTGACTACAGTCAAGAACAGACTGTTTTCGTGCATGTGCCTTTAAATGCAAATGAGCTGCTGTGCCCCGCCCCCTCTCTACAATCACAGTTCCTGCCACAGTTGGATTCTCTGTCAAATACAAACAAGAATTCTGCTTGGTTTTGATTAGCAACTATATCGTGAACACTCTCACTTTCATCATTATAGTTAATTATTTCCACGCAGTTTTAAAGCTATATCAGTTTAAACTTCTAATGGATCGTTTTCTGAGCGCACTTATCTGAAGCACACGCACACAGACAGCTGGCTGTTAGACGTTAAGTCTCATGAGTAACTTCTTTCATTTTTTGTTTTGTTTAAACTGTCAAAAACACACAGTTCACATAACACAGTCAGTTCTGTCCGTGAACAACGTTACAGAAATCGTATGTGTATATTAGATCTGTGGCGCATTCCCTTCAAAAATATAACTAATCCACTGTCAGCGGCTCAGATGTCAGTAAATGAAAACCGTTATGTTCACTCTTACATCCAACAACAAAACTTCTCAATTATTTACCAGACATTGTTGTGGCTACAGCTGCTCGAGCACGGAGAAAATGGCAGACAGTACAGCTCCCTGTGGGCGGAAACTATGGTAATACAGGACTGTCAGTCAGCTGTCGTGGGCGGGGCCTGAGCAATGTGATGTCACATTGCTCAGAGAATCAAAATGGCTCATCTAATGAGACTGCTTTGGTTTATTGGGGATTTTTTTTTTTTTTAAAAACGAGTGGGTGGATTTTTATCATTGAAGGGTGGTTGTGTTCACACACTGCCAACACACATTTATATTCAAACACCTTGTAAAAGTGGATTTAGCATTATAGGTGCCCTTTAAACTACTTAAACTATAAATGTGTTCTAAAATAGGCTACTAGTAAAAAAAAAAGTCAAAATTAGTTAATTGATTTTCACCTTCAATTAATGTTGAGTGGTTTGATTTATTTAATCTCCCAAGCCTAACTACTGACTATCACACCAACAGTAAAAAAAAAAAAAAAAAAAAAAACAGGCATGTAAAATAAAATAAATTTCCTGTCAGAAAGGAAAAACACCCAAATAAACAGTCTGTCTGATTGACACAACAACATTTGCTGCTTTTTCCTGAAAAAGTGTCATGTGTCATCATTAATCATGAACTAATACTGGAACTTAAACTACAACGACTGAAAATTCAAAAGGAAAGAGGAAAAAAGATATAAAAATAACTAGACAAAATAGCTGATGAGGTCTTCATTTTGTTTCACATAGCATAAATAGTAATCCCTGATTTAACAAAGCCACTTAAATGTCACCCAGATGTTGAAAAAAAATGTGATGGTATTTTGTAGCTTTGTGAAGCTGATGTCACCCAGCAGTTTACTTCCAGACTATATCATGCTAATAAAGTGCATGACCTGTTGTTGTTTGTGTAATCTGGTTCCAGGCGACTGCTAGTGAGGCACAAACCCTGTCAACACCCCACAGTGACTCGCCAAATGAGGGATTATATGAGACCTAATGCCAGCAGGCAATCGGCATATGATTGTGAGCTGAGAGACAGTGACAGACGGGCACCATGCGTAATTATGGGCTAAATAATTGCTGCAGGACAATGAGCTCTACAAAAGGTGCCTTTGATCTGAAGGTCCTAAAATGGCACTCATAGAACAATATGTTCCTCCATTTCTACACAGGCGGCAGGTGAATACTTAAAGTCAATAACGCTATAAAATTCAAAGCTCTACAAAAAATAAAAATGCTGTCAAAAGGCTGCCGAAATTGTGTGGAACTGCTGCAATTGCAAGGTGCAGTTCATAATGATTGTATGTTATAAAATATTGCTATACTCAACCATAGATCCAAAACCTAGTGAGATATCTAGATAGACAACATCAAATGCACACTCTCAACAAAAAGCCTATAGTCAGCATGCTTTCTTAAAAGATAATTTTGGTCAAATCCAACAATCACAGAATGCATAGTGATATGCATTTAGTGATAAATATTAAAGGTGCTCTAAGTGATCGTGGGTGGATTAACTTCCTGTTGACGTTCGAAGTGTTGTCAAACAAAACAGAGGCTAGCTAGACCCTCCCTCCTCCTCCTCCTCCCCCTCCCCTCCAACTCTGTGCTTCCAGAAACAGTCATGAACGCGCATTTAAAATCATTGTGTGTTCAGGGGACAGGCACCTAGCAGATAGTGAGGAGATGTTTGCTGTATGTGACAAAAATGTTTTGGCCTAAAAACACGTGACATCACTTAGAGCACCTTTAATATAATGAATATAAATAAATATATTAATTATTGTCACATACACCAGCTGGAGTACCCTTGATCTCTACCAGAGGGCACTCCTCTCTACCCCATTGCCATTTCATCATGAACTGCATTTCCCATAATCCATTGCCTGGACTCATTTGTGTCATTACTTTCAGCTGTGTCTCATTACCTTATTACCTTTATAAGCCCTATGTTTTCAGTCATTCTTTGCGAAGTCTTGTAAGTGTTTCACTGCATTTCTGAGCGTGATCTCTGGTTTCCCATGTCATGTTTTTATTTGATCTTGTGTCTGGTTTCTTGAATTTCCCAGTTTGCCTGTGTTTTCTGCCTTGTTTATTGTTTGGATTATCTGCCCTGTGTTTTGGCCATTTGACCATTTATGGATTACGATTCTGGATAAGTGATATAAAGTCTGATTCATTTCCACAAACCTGTTCTTTCGGACAGTTAATTTCAATGAACCGGTTCAAAAACAGATTAATCAGTTCCTTACGTCATAAAGCAATGCTGTCACTATGCATGTTTCTTTTCTAACAACCCAGTGTCATGTTATATCAGTGAAACATTCAAATAAAATAAATTGTGTCCACATATTGAAACATTCAAATAAAAAAATATATACATTTGTATGAATGCATATTGCTGATTATTGCCTTTCATTCACTTAAGTTAATGGTGTTTGTGGTCACAGTTTCATTCGCAGATCCTTTATGTCAGACATGACTGACCAATATTGAGTAGCCTGCATATTGCATAGGATTCCTAAAAGTTTTGCACCTACAGCACACATTACAGACATTGATTTTGCAGGTTCTAATAAAATGTTATTTAATAACAGTAGTCATAATAAAGCATATTTCCAGTATGTGCCTCAGGCTTTCATAGTATAGTCAACTCACCCATCAGACTCCTTGGTAATCCTCGGCAAACTTCAACAGTTGGCTGAACCGGCTCATTCGTTACTTTTTGAGTCCTCGGTAATCCTCTGCAAACTTCGACAGTTGGTTGAACTGGCTCATTCGTTACTTTTTGAGTCTTCGGTAATCCTCTGAAAACTTCACCAGTTGGTTGATCCGGCTCATTCAGTTCTTTCTGAGTCCTCAGTAATCCTCGACAAAATTCAACAGTTGGTTGAACCGGCTCATTCGGTTCTACAGCATTTGAGTCCTCGGTAATCCTCGGCAAACTTAGACAGTTGATTGAACCGGCTCATTTGGTTCTTTTTGAGTCCTCAGTAATCCTCTAAAAACTTCGACAGTTGGTTGAACTGGCTCATTCGGTTCTTTCTGAGTCCTCAGTAATCCTCGACCAAATTTAACAGTTGGTTGAACCGGCTCATTCGGTTCTACAGCATTTGAGTCCTCAGTAATCCTCGGCAAACTTAGACAGTTGGTTGAACCGGCTCATTCGGTTCTTTTTGAGTCCTCAGTAATCCTTTGAAAACTTCACCAGTTGGTTGATCCACCTCATTCAGTTGTTTTTGAGTCCTCTGTAATCCTCGACAAAATTCGACAGTTAGTTGAACCGGCTCTTTCAGTTCTAGAGCATGAGTCCTCTGTAATCCTCGGCAAACTTCGACAGTTGGTTGAACCGGCTCATTCGGTTCTTTTTGAGTCCTCAGTAATCCTCTAAAAACTTAGACAGTTGGTTGAACCAGCTCATTTGGTTCTTTTTGAGTCCTCAGTAATCCTCTAAAAACTTAGACAGTTGGTTGAACCAGCTCATTCGGTTCTTTTTGAGTCCTCGGTAATCCTTTGAAAACTTCACCAGTTGGTTGATCCACCTCATTCGGTTGTTTTTGAGTCCTCTGTAATCCTCGACAAAATTCGAAAGTTAGTTGAACCGGCTCTTTCAGTTCTAGAGCATTTGAGTCCTCGGTAATCCTCGGCAAACTTCGACAGTTGGTTGAACTGGCTCATTCGGTTCTTTCTGAGTCCTCAGTAATCCTCGACCAAATTTAACAGTTGGTTGAACTGGCTCATTCAGTTCTACAGCATTTGAGTCCTCAGTAATCCTCGGCAAACTTAGACAGTTGGTTGAACCGGCTCATTTGGTTCTTTTTGAGTCCTCAGTAATCCTCTAAAAACTTCGACAGTTGGTTGAACTGGCTCATTCGGTTCTTTCTGAGTCCTCAGTAATTCTCGACAAAATTCAACAGTTGGTTGAACCGGCTCATTCGGTTCTACAGCATTTGAGTCCTCAGTAATCCTCGGCAAACTTCGACAGTTGGTTGAACCGGCTTATTCGGTTCTTTTTGAGTCCTCAGTAATCCTCTAAAAACTTCGACAGTTGGTTGAACTGGCTTTTTCGGTTCTTTCTGAGTCCTCGGTAATCCTTTGAAAACTTCACCAGTTGGTTGATCCACCTCATTCGGTTGTTTTTGAGTCCTCTGTAATCCTCGACAAAATTCGACAGTTAGTTGAACCGGCTCTTTCAGTTCTAGAGCATTTGAGTCCTCGCTAATCCTCAGCAAACTTCGACAGTTGGTTTAACCAGCTCATTCGGTTCTTTTTTGAGTCCTCGGTAATCCTCTGCAAACTTCGACTGTTGGTTGATCCACCTCATCCAGTTGTTTTTGAGTCCTCAGTTATTTATCAGCAAACTTTGGCAATTGGTTGAACCGGCTTATTCAGTTCTTTTTGAGTCCTCGGCAAACTTCGACAGTTGGTTGAACCGGCTCATTCGGTTCTTTTTGAGTCCTTGGTAATTCTCTGCAAATTTTGACAGTTGGTTGAACCGGCTCATTCTGTTCTTTTTGAGTCCTTGGTAATTCTCTGCAAATTTTGACAGATGGTTGAACCGGCTCATTCGGTTCTTTTTGAGTCCTCAGTAATCCTCGGCAAACTTCGACAGTTGGTTGATCCGCCTCATTCAGTTGTTTTTGAGGACTCGGTAATCCTCGCCAAACTTCGACAGTTGTTTGAACCTGCTCATTCGGTTCTTTTCACGAGTTCACTTACAAATAATCAGAAATAGTAAAAGAATGTGTGTTTGGCGTGCTGTCCGAGGAGAGGGCTACGAGCTCGGTATTTAGCCCGCACCCAGAGTACTCCCCCCCCCCACGTATTTTTGGTTAAGATAGTAACCAGGTGTGTGTGAGGAGACAGGGAGGTGGAGGGATGCAGAAAAACTGTTGAGAAACATTGGTGAGTCAGCTACATATTTATAGGCCTCCTCTCATGCTGATTGGGTAGATCATTTGAACGTTGCTCCTCCCAAACTTTGTTAATAAAACATCATTTTGAGTCAGAAGTGCTACTACTTGTGCGTCTTGCGTCATCGACCCGGAACTAAAATTCGATTCAGTTCGATTACTGAACTGGCTCGACTGGTTCCTGAGAACCAGCTCAAAAGAATGATTAGATTAAGAATTGAAAATTACTATTCTGGTTTACCCCAATAAAAGCTGTGTTTGGATCCTCAACCCAAGTCTTGGAGCAGTCCATGACAATTATAATTTAATGCTAAAACACATCAATAAAAAGTACAAAAAATTATACATATTATTAAAAATAATCTGTAAAATAAAAACAAATAATTTTGACTATTTTGCCCAATATCTGTGCATCCTTGAGACAAAATCTCATGGCCTTCACTAGAAATTATGGTAAGCTATCCATTTTATGAAAATGGCAGGTAAAAAATATATATGAAATAAAAATGTTATTTTTTTGCAAAAATGTATTTCATCAAAATGCATTGCAATATTTGAATGACCCTCAATGGAGAAAGACGTGTTTTATCTAATTTCTCATCCCAACCTAGGCAAACCTTGACCCAATGTTTTCATTCATACAACTCAAAAGGCTACATTCTTAAAGAACTCAGACACATTTATAACTAATTACTCTCAGAGAATGTTGTTTTCCACCCATTACATTCAGTCATAATGTGTCAAATCTACTGCAGCTTTGATCTATTTTACTTACAAAGGTAAACATTATGATCTGTGAAAATCACACATAATTTCTTGCTTCCCCTCATTTCTAGAACACATTTTCACACCGCATGTATAAAAACTCCCCTTAGCAAGCTAAAGTACAGCTGAGATACTTAGAAAGGTAACAACATTGATTTCTGCAGGCAAAAATAACAGCACATACACAACATATGACTCATGACTTAAAACAAACACGCTACTCGAGTCTCTGAGAAGCGAGTCTGTCGCTTTACTAGAAAGGCTTTTGTCTCTGACATTCTCACTCCTGTCATCTTACCTTTGACTGCAATGTCAGAAAGCATCAGTTTGTGTTACCGTGGAAAGAATAAGACAGAAGAGAATGAAAAGAGTACCGGCTCTTGTGCTTCTAATTCTTAAAAGGAATTTAATTCAGTAACATTTCACAACATCCAATACCTCTACAGCATTATTTATCAAGGTTAATGGTCATTTTTACATATAATTAATTTTTAACATTTCAAGTCATATTTATTTATTCAATTTATGTTTATTTGTTTGTTTGCTTATAAATTAACAACAACCTAGATTAATAAATGTTGTACAAATGTTGTTCATTGTTAGGTCATGATACCTATTGCTGTAACATGTATGTTCCATGTTCCCCCCTTCATTGTGTTTTTGGTTCTGTTTTCTGTGACCTAGTTTTCCTTAGTCTGTTTAATAAGTCATTTAATTCACCTGTGTCTTGTTAATTAACTTAATAGTTCCCTTTGTTTGTTCATGCTTATAAGCCTTCAGTTCTCCCTTAGTGTTTGTCGGTTCTCCTTAATGATAGCGTCAGTGTATGTGTGTATTTCTCCTGAGTTAAGCCTGTTTCCTGAGTATTTGTTATTAAAGCCTGTCTCCTTGAAGACTTGTCCTGCGAGTTTATATACATCACGTTATGTGACAGAAGAACCTACCAATACCAAAATCAGCATGGCCTCACCTGCGGTGCTGATGTTATCCCATGAGCAGGAACAGCAAAGCCTTGAGGCCGACACCAGCGGATTTCTCTATCTGGCAAGCTTAACGGACATCCCTGATCATTCACTGTGCACTTTCTTTTTGGCCAACTTGAATGAGCGCACAAAGGCTCGTCTGCCTGTGTCCTCAAGGATCTTTCGGCAAGTTTGTTGAGTGGGTGCTGGCGTGCAACGATTCCCCATACACCATCTGCCGAGGAAGAACTCACCAGCCTCACTCTGACTCCAGCGCCACCAGAGACCAGCCATCCAACACCAGTGAGCAACATTGTTAAAGCCCACCACAGACAATAGAGACTGGCCTGCCTTGATCGACAAGCCTGAACCATTAGAGAGGACAAGAGAGGACATCAGCCCAGAGCCTGAGCCCCTTACAGAGTCTGACCAGGTATGCAACACAGCAGATCGCTGAGGGAGTTTTAGTGGAACTCGATGGTTGGGAGGACAGCCCCGCCCACACTCCTGCCGCTGTGAGTACGAGTTGGCCTCTGGAAGTTACTTTGAGGAGTTGAAAGTCTTAAGGAGGATTTAATTAACTTTTTTGGAGAGGTTATGCCGAGTACCCCTGTATCTCCAGCGTCCCCTGAATCTCCAGAACCCCCTGTAGCTCCAGTATCTCCTGTTTTTCCAGTGTCCCCTGTGTCTCCAGAATTCCTGCCCAGTCTCCCTCTCCCACCTTCTCAATCAGCCAGTTCCTCAGCCCCACCTCCATTGCTGTCCTTCAGCCCCTCTGCATCTCCCACGTGTTATAATGATCTGCCAAGTGTCTTCAGGCATCAGCTCCACCTAGCCTGGAGGATCCCGTCTCTGCCTCCAGCCTCCTGGCCCATCGCTCCACATCGCCCTGTCAACACTTTGGCTCCACCCTGGCTCCTCCCTACCTCAGCTCCACCAGAAACCATCAGCCATAAGGCTCCCCCATCCCTCCGGCTCCACCTTGGTCAGACGTCGACCCCTCTACACCTATGGCTCCATCTAGCTCCACCTTCCCCCCCCGGCTACGCCTTTGTCCTCTGTCCCACTGGCTCAGCCTCTGTCCTCTGGTTATCTGGTTTCACCTCTGACTCTATTCGGCTCCATCTGTGTTTCCATCTTCGGTGGCTGTATCGTTGTCGGTTGTCCCTAGGGTGCACTGCATCAAGTCATCATCTCCACCATGGCTCCATGGAGATGTAAAATTTATTTAAACTGCAAAAGTAAAGAATATTTAAATTATTGTGACAGATATGAAGGGGGAGGAGAATTTATACGTGCGCCGGGTTTCTCAACGAGAAAGTCTTCCATAAAGGATACACCTGTGTATCCTCGCTCATGACTCCTCAGGAAGCTTCCTCACTCCTCGTTCCTCACCTCCTCATGGTGCAATTAGAGAATTGAGATGTCCTACAAGATGGCTGAGTTTGATCGGTTTCCGGGTCATAGGATGGAGGATGGAAGAGCGAGGAGGGATACTAATAAGCACCCTTTGGTTTCTCTTCTTGCTACACGCCCTCCTCTAAAGCCCCCTCTCTACCTCTTAAGTTGGACTAGTACCAAGTATGTTCCATGTCCATGAGTAATTGTTATTAAAGCCTGTCTCCTTTTAAAGTCTTCCTCATCGTGCGAGTTTATATATATTACATTACATGACAATTGCATTAACTACTGTTAATGAATTGAACCTTATTTTAAATTGTTACCAGGAGTTTTTAACTTTACAAGACCAAAAGCAAAATATATTTCAAGGTAAAATAAACCTTGGATATCTACTGGAATATTTAAGTTAGATATGTTAATCTGAAACTTGGCTGAATAAATTTTGCTTTGAAATCCATTTTAATGCCAAAATATGGCTAATCTAATGTAAACAATGTTAACCCAGCTATTGCATTTGGGTCAGTTTTAAGAGACACGCACTCACGCATGAACATACAATAATTCTGAAATTAAAATAAATTGACAAACAAATTAATGTCTTAATGTGTTTGTAGAGCAAAAGTTCATAGACCAAATAAATTTGAAAAAAGGAAAAAGAGTTTGGAAAAGAAAAAGCCCACATTTCACTTCTCTGCCATTGATGAACCACTGCATAAAATTTGAAATTTGAATTTTTTTTTAAAAAAACTTTAAAACTTTTGTGCATTAACTGATTAATGAGAAGTTACTGATTAAATACAGTACAATATGGTTTAGTTGAGAAAAATATTAAGTTATGACTGTTTTATGAGCTAATGTTCCACCAAGTCCAAACAGACTCTGGAATGCAAAAGGTTTTTTAATAGAGAGATTAAAACAGGCTAACTACATCAACATTCAACACGAAGAGACCAGATTTCATCCAGCTGAGTTTCCAAGTGTGGAAATCAGGATGAAGTTCCAATGACATCAAGCACCCATGAGTTCCACATCAGTTCCATCTGCCAGCAACAGTGCCATCTGGAATTATCATCTTCCTTTGAGTTAATTAACATGTGCACACCTGTGATGATTGTGTTCCCCTGTGGATACCCCATTTTTACTATACAGCAAAATCAACTTCTGATAGTCACAATACTAGTTTCTATTTGGTCAAAGTTTTAGCAAAGGTTGGTTAATCAGCTCAACTACTGCTGGGTGGGCCGAAGTCAGACTGGGACACCACACTGGTTAACCTAACTAGAGTTGGTAAACCACCTTGGATGAACTGATGGGCACCTGGACTATGTTCCAGCACACAGATTGAACTAGTTGATTACCTGTTGTTACCTGGTTTTCCAGCAGGAAAATTTCAACTGTTTTGTTCAGTCAGTGGACAGCCTCAGAAGAAACTGATTTTGAATAAAACCTCCAAAAAACGAAAAAGAAATTTTAACATTTTTAAAGAATTTTTGTATGTAAAATATTATCAGTGCTGTAAAAATCATCAATGTCTAATAAATAATCTTTATTAAATGGGGTTAGGGACACAAACAGAGTCATCAAAATGCCAGCTCTTTTCTAAACAATAAAAAAAAAATGCATGGTTATTACAGACTATCAATGGCAATAAATGGCAATGTAGCAGGCAAGTCAGCAAGCAAGCAGATAAAAAAACAAACAAACAAACAAACAAACAAATACAAATAAATAAATAAGCAGTGCTGGGTACTTCTGATTATATGTAATCTGGTATATATGGTACACAGTCCCATTAAAATCTATGTGATAAACGAGTTAGGTCAAAAGTAATCAAAAAGTAGTTAGAATACATACCTAAAATGAGTAATCTAGATCATGTTACTAACTACAATTTTCATCACGTAATTTGTAATCAGTAATGGACTACAAGTAATCTGCCCACTGTAAATAAGCAAATGAATGAATGAATGAATGAATGAATGAATGAATGAGCAAATGAATAAAAAAAAAAAGCAAATTAATGAATAAATAAATAAGGAAATAAAATATTTAAAAAAAATAATAATGTAAATAAATAAATAAATATATAATAAATGAATGAATATGCAAATAAATTAATTAATTAATTATGATGCAAATAAATAAAACAAACAAACAAAAAAAAGTTGATGGGTTGATGATTTGATATTGTTTCTACAGATCAAGACTTTTAACATCTCCTGGATTTCACAGGCAATTCCTTGGAACCTTGAACCCATGATTTCATGGTCTACTAGAAACCCATCAGAAAAGCTTATTTAGACCTATTTAAGTGTTTTATCCCCTCTAATACTACCATCCCTTCCCACAAGCCTAACAGGAAGGTCTTTTGCCTTCTTTTCAAGCATAAAGTCCTGAGTTCAATCACAGAGCCTTATCATCCCAGCATGGCTAAGAAAGGTCTTATAACATATAACCTTGACACTTCTTTGCAACATGCATGATTTGAACAAAGAAAAAGGAAGAAAGTTTAGAGAAAGTGCATAAACACACTCAAGCACAGCTGTCTGCTTCCTATTCTCGCTGGCAAGATGCAAACACTCTCCAGGCCTGCCGGGACCCATCATCAGCATTAGGTCTCTGGAGAAAAGGTCATATTGGCAGTCAATGTGCCCTCTATGAGCGTAAACCCTCATCAGCAGTCTGATAGCAGGAAAACATCCATGCCAGCAGTCTGAATCCTGCATACGGAATGAGTTTCAACCAGCAATATGCCATAAGTCTCGGTACGCCGTGGCTATTTCTGCTCCATAAGTCCTGACAATAGTCAGTGATGTGCATTATACATCCCTTAGGGGCAAAAGATCCCCTTAAAAGATATATAACACACCCTTGGGAATAACTTCTCATGGTTTCGGTTTGAAATGCACATGATGGTGGCTGATAGACTGCATATATCTAATGCACTTCCAGACAGGAACAAAAAATTAAATAAAGGAACTTTATTTATTTCGGCAGCTACTGCTTGGTGACGATTCATTTCACCTATAAATATTTAATTCACAAGACAAAGCTGGATAAATACAGAGTAAAAAGCACAAGCAGTAAGTTTATAGATGTGAAACTGGAGATATTGTTATCAGTTGAAAAAGTCGTGCTGCTTAATATTTTTGAGGTTTTACCAGAAATCATTTTTATTTTCAGGATTCTTTGATGAATAGAAATTTCAAAAGAACAGCATTTATTTGAAATAGAAATGCAACATTATAAATGTCTTCACTGTCACTTTTAATCAATGTAATGCATTCTTACTGATTACAAGTATTAATTTATAAAAAAAATAAAAAAAATAAAAAAATAATCCAGACAAATAAATAAAGAGTGAAAAGCACAGGCAGCAAGTTAATAGATGTGAAATCGGTCATATTTTTCACCTTTTTGCCGTTTTCACACGGTGACAGCATCTGACAAATAATTAATCTTATGCTGCGATTGCAGAGACCTCGTCCAAATATGGATTTCCAATTTGCATAGTTCAGCCTGCGCTCTGTCAGAGAGCCGCAGTTCAAACAGGTCTAAAGATGAGGCCACTTGACTATTTATATCTGCTGCTGAAGGGGGTCGGCATGACTGGAATTAGGAGTCGAATCGATGGTCCAATGGGGCGTAGGGGACAGGAGTCTTTATTCAAATGAGAATAATTGATTGGTCACCCTTTTGATTTACATATAAATGAAACCTTTTTATCAGTCTGTCCACCTGTTTGAACCTCATCATGAGCCATTCCCCTTTGAGAGATGTGACGTGGTGTTGGTCTTCATTCGCACATCAATGAGCGACGACTCGGGTTTTGACATCGCCGAGCTCTTATTATTCGGCTGGTGTCGCCACATCAGAAATGAGATGTTTGCCGACACCAACACAATGAAAACATCTGCCCGGTGGAGGGGGAGGCGGAATCGACAGTGACGTATAAGGTCACATTAAATCTTTACTAATATGTTTACATTTATTTTGGGGGTAGCGTTTAGTGGAGGGATTTAAGGGAGAGATTCAGACATTATCAAAAGTTTGGAGTCCGTAAGACTTGTTAATGTTTTTGAAAGAAGTCTCTTCTGCTCACCAAAGCTGTATTTATTTAATCAAAAATACAATAAAAACAGTAATATTGTGAAAAATTACTACGATTTAAAATAGCTGTTTTCTATTTGAATATGTTTTAAAATGTAATTTATTCCTGTGATAAAAGCTGAATTTTCAGCATCATAACTCCAGTCTTCAGTGTCACATGATCCTTCAGAAATCATTCTAATATGCTGATCTGCTGCTCAAGAAACGTTTATGTTTAATATCAATGTTGAAAACTGTTGTGGTGCTTCATATTTTTGTGGAAACTGTGAGGATTTTTTTCTTTGATGAATAGAAAGTTCAAAAGAACTGCATTTATTTGAAATATAAATATGTTGTAATATTTGAAATGTCTTTACTGCCACTTTTGATGAATTTAGTTCATCCTTGCTGACTAAAATTAATAATCTCTTAAAAAAAAAACTTACTGATCCCAAAGTTTTGGGATGGATGGATGGATGGATTGCTTAAACATACTCTATACATTGTGTATATAGTTTAATCCTTTGGATTATTGTCTTTTACTACATACACTGCATTGCTGATATGTGGTATGCAAAATTACCTTTCTATATATTGTTGTCATGTGGGTAATGTTAATGTTAAATCATTGCCTGGACCTTTAGAAAAATGTAATTCCTTTTCCCTTGTCTGGGCTCAATGACAATAAAGTGAACATGAAACATTTCTCATCAAATTCTTCCATGACCAAATGATCTGAGCTGATATATAAATATAATATAACTGTATAGCTCTGTACACATTCTCATTTAAGTCTATTTTTAGGGCTTTTAGGAGAAATGCATGACGGAGAAAAAAAAAAAAAAAAAAACTAAAAAAAAACTAAAAGAAACCTAACTATCTTCACTGTATATTAGGAATCAATAAATAAACCTATCATTTTTCCACCAGAGATTGATCTCACACTCTAAAAGTGTTTGGTCACTGTAATTGTTTAATGTTATTGAACAAACCTGACTGCATTATGTTACACTAATGAAAGTCCTTTTTAAAGGTCAGAAAAGAAAAAGAAAAAAACATACAGTTTTTACTGTTCAAGCATACAGGAACGAATTGATTTATCAGGAGGGACACCGTTCACCTCTGCTCTTTATGCATCTTATTTAGGTTATAAACCTCATTTAATTGTCATTTCTTTATTCAATGAGCCATGACTTACGAACAATCTGAGCTCCCTGGGAGTATTACAGGTGATTAGGTTAATCGCTTTTGCTGACGGAGGAGTCATAATTACTGCAGTGTTCCTGCAAAGAAGGTGAGGAATTCAATGATCTTGAATCCTAAACAACCTTGAATAAATTGTGAGCAAAAGGCACTTGTGTTTCATGGCACGGATGGTTTTGCTCAAATGTTGTTCTGTCAATATTCAGGAGACCTATACAGTAATAGTGTTGTCAGGGACTATATGTTTATTTTAGCTATCTTTTTTTTTTTTTTTTTCTTTCTCAGATGTTTCTCCTATAAAATTAGACACAAATGAGTCAACAACAGTAATATACAGCAAGAGCTAAGAGTTCAGATCATTAGGTCATGGAATAATTAAATGATAAATGTTTGAGTTCATTTTGATAACTTCTAACTTTTAATCACATATGTCATTTATGATCATATCTGAGAAGAAACAAATATCTTCATTTGCTGAGCAGTAAATCTCACTGCTGCCTTGAGATACTAATGAGACATCAGTTAATTAATAATTTTGTTGTGCATTTTTGTCCTTTTTTATGTCTATTTCGTTTTTAGATTTACTTTTAGTTTTAGTTATTTTAATATTTCAACTTAAACTAAACAAATAATGTTGCCATAAGTTGGCAAATGTTGCCAGCTGAAATAAAATAAGTTATATACTAATGTTTGTTATTTCAAGTAATGAAAATGTATTTTTAATGGTTTTAGTTAATGATAATAACCCTGGCACATACAGTACTTACACGCACACACTCATTATTACACAACATACAATTTATATGAATCACAGTCAATTTGTCATGTAATGTGACTAACCAGAGCTCTATGTGTTTGTGCTGCTGCAGTGACACATCGTAGATGGTGTGGATCAGGGTCAACAGAGACGACCTCGGCCTCCGCTCGGTCTGCTGGGAACTCTGAGAGGCACCTGAGCTCCAAGACCTCCAATACACACAGATCAGACTCCATCTATTCAAAGCCTACGAAGAATCAACCTCAGAAGACATTTACCACTTTACTGCCACTCAGGTACGAGAGAGAAGACATGTGTGTCCTTTGATGTCAAGGTAAATCACCCCAATGGCATCTGCTGTGGTGAAGAATGAATGAAAGATTCAATTGTAAATGTCTGCTCTGCTCATCCAGCACGAGCTGCACAGTAAAAGTAAAAAGTAAAAGTAAAAAATGCACTCAATGCAGCAGGAATCACAGTTCATTGATCACATAACGAGAGTAAGGTGAGGTGACTGACAAGACTATGGCGGAGGATTTCAGGGCTCGACAATAAGGACTGCCCGATGACCCGGGGCCAGTGTGAACGACGCTCGGGACAGTAGACGGAACGGTCACTTGCCCGACCGGGCCAGTGCTGTAGGGTGTGCGTTATATATCGTCATTGTTGATTTAACGATCTGATATTATCGAGTATGCCCCTCACTTTACAAAAAACAAACAAAAACACACTCATTGAGTGCACGCATGCTCTACGTGACGTAGTCTAGTAGGTTAGACTAGTGCACGTGCATATTTATAGTGTACACATTCACTGCATGATTTAGTCTCCTAAAATACCTTTAGAATGACCCAGAATTCAAGATAAGGGGCAAAAATGCCCCTGTATACATTTCATATTTATATAATTTAATCAAATTTAACCAATATTACACAAAGAGCAGCATTTATTAGTCTATTAGCATGATTACAAATGTGATATTGATTTTATTCAGCATAGAGTTTAATGAACAAGAACTTAATATTTCGCTGTATTTCGCCTACGAAAATAGTCCACGGCATTGTTTTGCGTCTCTGAGCAACACTTCCTGAATGAATCAGCTGCTTGAATGAATCAGCCTTGAGCCTTGAATGAATCGGTTGAATCTCAATGATTCACTCATTAACAGTGCTTCGCTGCCACCTACTAGCGAGTTTAATTTCACATTTAAAGTGTCTTAATTTTTTTTTTTATAATTTCAAATAACAGTATTTAACGTTTTATATTTTCAACATTAAAAACATTTTTATGCATCTGTAACTGCTCCTGACTGATTAACTTTAATAAAGTTTAATCTATTCTATAGTTATATAGTTATACATTAGATTACAATTTATGTACCTGAAAATCTCCTGTTTAAACCTACATGAAAAACTTGAAAAGCACCATTTATTTCATTTATATGTTTGTTCTGTTTATATTTGATTATTTGTAACTATTTTATTACTTACTGTTTATTTGTCTAACAATATTTAAAATATAAGTTAATCTAGTAGCTTTTGGTGTCATAACCCTATTTACTGAGGTTAAATGGAAAAAAGACAACGAAAACAAAAACTATGCATATTTTATAGGTCCATTTTCTTGTCTTTTACTTTTATTAATTTTTTGTTGTGGGGCCAGTGAAAATTTTGGCGGGGCAAGTAAAAATTTGAACCACTGGCCCAACCGGGCCAGTAGAAAAAATCCTTAGCGTTGAGCCCTGGATTTGTTGCGCAACAGAGCCCAAGCATCTGATAAATGCTGATAAAAAGCATCTCTCTATACACAGAGTATGTGCAATCGCAAATTCAAGCTCCCTGATGTACGGTAAATGTCTGAAGAGACTAATGTGAAATCATACAGGAGAGAAGCCAGTCTTTTGAGTTTGTGGCAAAACCTTTTACAGTGCTTGTATATTGTTGTCTGTCAATGCATACAGTGGGTACGGAAAGTATTCAGGCACCCTTAAATTTTTCACTCTTTCTTATATTGCGGCCATTTGCTAAAATCATTTAAGTTCATTTTTTTTCCTCATTAATGTACACACAGCACCCCATATTGACAGAAAAACACAGAATTGTTGACATTTTTGCAGATTTATTAAAAAAGAAAAACTGAAATATCACATGGTCCTAAGTATTCAGACCCTTTGCTCAGTATTTAGTAGAAGCAACCTTTTGATCTAATACAGCCATGAGTTTTCACACCTGGATTTGGGGATCCTCTGCCATTCCTCCTTGCATATTCTCTCCAGTTCTGTCAGGTTGGATGGTAAACGCTGGTGGACAGCCATTTTTAGGTCTCTCCAGAGATGCTCAATTGGATTTAAGTCAAGGCTCTGGCTGGGCCATTCAAGAACAGTCACGGATTTGTTGTGAAGCCACTCCTTCGTTGTTTTAGCTGTGTGCTTAGGGTCATTGTCTTGTTGGAAGGTAAACCTTCGGCCTAGTCTGAGGTCCTGAGCACTCAGGAGAAGGTTTTCGTCCAGGATATCTCTGTACTTGGCCGCATTCATCTTTCCCTCGATTGCAACCAGTCGTCCTGTCCCTGCAGCTGAAAAACACCCCCACAGCATGATGCTGCCACCACCATGCTTCACTGTTGGGACTGTATTGGACAGGTGATGAGCAGTGCCTGGTTTTCTCCACACATACCGCTTAGAATTAAGGCCAAAAAGTTCTATCTTGGTCTCATCAGACCAGAGAATCTTATTTCTCACCATCTTGGAGTCCTTCAGGTGTTTTTTAGCAAACTCCATGCAGGCTTTCATGTGTCTTGCACTGAGCAGAGGCTTCCGTCGGGCCACTCTGCCATAAAGCCCTGACTGGTGGAGGGCTGCAGTGATGGTTGACTTTCTACAACTTTCTCCCATCTCCCGACTGCATCTCTGGAGCTCAGCCACAGTGATCTTTGGGTTCTTCTTTACCTCTCTCACCAAGGCTCTTCTCCCCCGATAGCTCAGTCTGGCCGCACGGCCAGCTCTAGGAAGGGTTCTGGTCGTCCCAAACGTCTTCCATTTAAGGATTATGGAGGCCACTGTGCTCTTAGGAACCTTAAGTGCAGCAGAAATTTTTTTGTAACCATGGCCAGATCTGTGCCTTGCCACAATTCTGTCTCTGAGCTCTTCAGGCAGTTCATTTGACCTCATGATTCTCATTTGCTCTGACATGCACTGTGAGCTGTAAGGTCTTATATAGACAGGTGTGTGGCTTTCCTAATCAAGTCCAATCAGTATAATCAAACACAGCTGGACTCAAATGAAGGTGTAGAACCATCTCAAGGATGATCAGAAGAAATGGACAGCACCTGAGTGAAATATATGAGTGTCACAGCAAAGGGTCTGAATACTTAGGACCATGTGATATTTCAGTTTTTCTTTTTTAAAAAAATTGCAAAAATGTCAACAATTCTGTGTTTTTCTGTCAATATGGGGTGCTGTGTGTACATTAATGGGGGGAAAAATGAACTTAAATGATTTTAGCAAATGGCTGCAATATAACAAAGAGTGAAAAATTTAAGGGGGTCTGAATACTTTCCATACCCACTGTATACTCAGAAGGTAGAAATGAACTGACATTAATTACAAGATGATTAGTTAAAACATTTCAAAATGCAAATGCAGACTATTTTTGCAGTCATGAATTTTGTCATTGAGGATTTTCTGTAAAAATACATCTTGCCTCGTTTTCGTGGATCCAATCTTGTGTCTCGTCTCGTGAGCTAACTGTCTCATCACACCCCTATAAATTATATTTATTTACAGAAGAATGTTATGGCATCAAACCTTAAACTCCTCTTATACTGTATGCATGACTTGAGTTTGTCTGTTTTACTTTACTGTTTACTGTGTATCACTTTACTATCCCACGAGGCCATGGGAGAAGATTTGTGAATGACAGTGAAGCGACGTAACTGGCGCAGGTAGGTCACATTATAATGACAACATGGCGAACATAGTACATCCAGATTGGAAAAGTATAGGGAAAAAATACTATGGAAGTCAATGGGGCCCATCAACTGTTTGGTTACCGACATTCTTAAAAATATATTTTCAGCAGACGAAAGAAATTAATACAGGTTTGGAACAACTTGAGGGTGAGTAAATGATGACATAATTTTCATTTCAAATTCAAAACTACAAATACACTGGGGTTAATATTGTAGTTTGACATTTCGTATCACTGATGCTTGTCTTTAGCAGTGTGATCATTACATTGTGACCCAAATCTGATGTCATGGCTCTTTAAAATGAATTCATGAATACTGAAAGGAATTTAAAAAAGTGTGGCAAAATAATGAATGTAGACTAATTAATTAGCTGCAAACGACATATGACAATTAATGTGATGCAAGATATCATATAGCGTCCACCCACTGACTGACCTTGTTGAAAGAATAGCAAGTCACTTCTGCTGCCAAACCATCTTGGCGCAATGATTGCCATGCTGGTATGGCAGGAGGCAGCTTTCTCTCAAAGCCAAACAATTAAGAAAACGCTCATGATTGGTTGACCAAAACCATACCTACGGCCTGCCAAGGTCAGTTTATCAGCAGCAGCGCAAGAACATCTGAAAGAGCTGGGAAGTATTAGGAAGTAAGCATTTGTTATCCCTGGATGGAGCTCTGGCAGAGTTAGTCCAGGAAGATTTGTCTGTAAGGGTACTGTTTAAACGCACTGCTACCTGACAAATAATTTTACAGTTATCCCTCCACGTGAGGAAGATCCACGTAGATCCGCTCTGACGGACAACAAAGTTGAGTAGAGTTATCCCTGGATGGAGCTCTGGATAGTCCAGGAAGATTTGTCTGTAAGGGTAGTGTTTAAACACACAGCTACCTAACAAATATAAATATTTTTACAGTTATCCCTCTGCGTGAGGAAGATCCATTTAGATCCGCTCTGATGGACAACAAAGTTGAGTTATCCCTCCAGCGTGAGGAAGATCCATTTAGATCCGCTCTGATGGATTGATCCGTTTAGATCCGTTCTGACGGACAACAAAAAACTCCCTGAAACTTCCTAACTCTTCCATCCAGATAGTGGTATTCTCTGATTTTACTGTTATTTTTATTTCTTATCCTTTCCATTTTTATTCTTATGAATTTGGTTCTTCTTTCTGTAAAGCACTTTGAATTACCATTGTGTATGAAATATGCTATACAAATAAAATTGCCTTGCCTTCCCTTGCCTTACCTCGCCTTATAAAGCAGTTTATTGCAAATGTCAGCAGCTCAAATAGAACTTCATCCACCTAGAAAAGTTGTCCAACCTTGAAATTCAGCCAACTTTACAAATCTATTCTAATTGTCCTATTCTAATTGTCTGCATTTGTTCTAATTGCATGAATACACACGACAAAACCAGAAAAAGAAACAAATGTCAATTTCTGTAATCACTGATGTTGTGCAAGAAATCTCAGGGTGTCGCGTTGAGTTAACATCACTTATAAATGTCTGTGAGCGTCAGTAGCAGTTTTGCTTGAGCGTGAAAAGCTGTTTTTACCGGAGTCTGGCATTGAGGAATGACACTGAGCACTGTATGCTCAAGGTGTTAAAACCAACAGATGCTACAACAAATAACTAATGTCTTCACAAGGTTTCCAAGTTTGAGTTACAGTCCACACAAGCTACTACAAAAGAGGTAGAACATGAAACTCATGAGGAGGTTTTTACACTTGTTTGGTCCAAATCAGTGTTCAGATTCACCGCATCCTCATATCTCTACAGGTCTCTTGTGCTCTTTTCTTTTGTATTATATATGTCAGTACAAACGTGAATGCTGGCAGATGTTGATCACTGTAGCTGTGCAATGACTAGAGATGGAACAATATGTTTTTTTTAATGGCATATCACAATACCAATATCTAGGGAACTGTGTGGAAAATAGCAGATAAAAAGCGAATAAATTTAATACAACACAATGACAGCTAATGACAGCACACATATATTCTGACTAAATAATAAAAAAGGCATCTCTTTACATTCTCTATAAATGTATTATTTTTAATTAAAATTTTTATATTTATTTCTTAAATATTTGCTATGAATATTCTATGATTATTTTTTTTAAATACTTCTTTATGCAAAGGACTTTGAATTGCCATTGTGTATGAAATGTGCTATATAAAAGCTTTGCCTTGCAAAAATAAAATAATAATCAAAAACAAATACTTATTTTGCACAATAGTGCAAACAATAGTTACTTAAAATCATCTAAAAAAATATATGAAACAGAAAATATGAATTATCCATGCTATATTTTTAAACTTACACTTGGCAAATTAACACTTCCTGTTAATCAGCCAATCAGGCATAGACACCAAAAACTACAAGCACACTGCAATCCGACAACAAACGTCTATATAATATAAAGTGTTTATATTAAAATTATAATTCATATATAAATTCATATAAATGCCTTTAATCATGCAAACGTCATAAATGGCTTATCCAAAAATGATTGGCACACTTTTTTTCGGGAGATTTTGTTCTCCCGACTTATTGAATATGTCTGAAATAGTTATTGTAACAGGAACATTACAAGCACGGCCACCAAGTGACTGGTTTTTTTTTTTGTTAAACTATTTTATTGTTATCCATAAGTATTGCAGACATGACATGAGAGGAGGAAAAACAATAGTCTCATTTTTCAGCCTCAAAGACATCAAGTAAATTGAAAATAAGATCTCAATTACTTAATGGAGCAAACCATGTTCCTCCATGAGCCATTAGTAAGATCAAATATATATGAGCAAACTGAGATTAATTAAAGCACCAACCTTTTGGATGACGCATGTGAATGTTCATGTTTTAAGAATCTCTCAGACTACAATCTGCATTTAGAAGGATGTACTGTTACTCCATCCTCGACAGTTAAAGACCTGGGTGTTATATTAGACAGCAACTTGTCCTTTGAAAATCATATTTCATATGTTACAAAAACAGCCTTCTTCCACCTCAGAAACATTGCTAAAATACGGAATATGTTATCCATTTCTGATGCAGAAAAGTTAGTTCATGCTTTCATGACATCTCGACTAGATTACTGTAATGCATTATTAGCTGGTTGTCCTGCTTCATCAATAAACAAGCTACAATTAGTACAAAATGCAGCTGCTAGAGTTCTTACCAGGTCAAGAAAATATGATCATATAACACCAATCTTATCATCTCTACACTGGTTACCCATTAAGTTCTGTATCGATTATAAAGTATTGCTAATGACCTATAAGGCTCTAAATGGTTTAGCTCCTGTGTACTTAACCGATCTTCTATCGCCCTACAATCCTTCACGCTCTCTAAGGTCACAAAACTCTGGACTTCTGGTTGTACCTAGGATAGCTAAGTCCACTAAAGGAGGGAGAGCGTTTTCACATTTGGCTCCGAAACTCTGGAATAGCCTTCCTGATAATGTTAGGAGCTCAGACTCGCTCACCCAGTTTAAATCTAGATTAAAGACTCATCTCTTTAGCCAAGCATTCACATAATGCATCTCATACCAGATCAACTGCACATGACTAACTTTGCTTAAAGTTATGAACAGCAGCTACGCTAATTATTCTCCTTTTGCTTTTCTGTTTTACCTCGGGACACCCGCCCTGAGGTGACTAGAGAGGACTTCAGCTTCAGTTTGGATCCAGCCTCTTAAGAAGACCTCAGACAACCATCACCTGTGAAGAGACGGCACCAGCTCCTGCGAGGACTTCAGAAGACGCAATCATCTGGGTCAACATTCACATTGCACAATCTCTATATCCTAATTTATTGTTAATGTAATTCATTTTCCAGGAGCTCTTTGCTTCTACCTTCAGTTAAAACTGCTAACAGTGATTGTAATTAATTACCTAAAGTATATTATTTGCTAACTACATTCTTTAAATTGTAATGTTGACATCCATTTTCTGTAAAGCTGCTTTGAAATGATATGTATCGTGAAAAGCGCTATACAAATAAATTTGAATTGAATTGAATTGAATTGAATGTTTTGTCACGACCGGAGAAAAATCTGATAATTTCAAAATCTCGTGCAAACGTAATTTTTTTATGGATATTAAAAGGATCTGTACAATAATCAAATTTTTTGACAGATGTGCATGTAAATGGGGCTCATTTTTCACTTTTTTACTGATGTTTTTGTCACTTTGGTTTCACTAACAAAATGTAACATGCACATAGGTGTGCAGTGAATGCTTTGCAACCGATGCAAAGATTGTGAGATGCTCATCGGAAACCATTTCTTCAGGGTCATGCAAAAATGACAAATGCATTTGCTGCTGTGGTTACAGGACATCATCAATTGTGGTTCATTTCCACAAATCATGCAAACCGTACTGATATCTACATGAAGAGCTGACGACCATTTTAAAATGGTCGCTATCCAACGAATTCTGACAAAATATGTTCTACGAACGTTTTTTAATTTTAATGTTTGAATGTTTCCATGAAAGTATACATAATGTTTTGAGAACATTATCATTAATGTTCTATTAATGTTATTGGATGAACGTTTGCAGTGAACCTTTTCAGAACATTAGTCGAGGTCTGAGAACATTCCCTGTTAGCCTGAAAACAGACTCAAATCTGCACAAAAGATTTAGTCAGCACAAATCTCACTAGATTAGACACTTCTTCTGCTTACACATGATGTAGCAAAACTATAAAACCCGTATCACTGAACTTACACTGCAACCCTGACCTCACTTCAGGAAACGGTCCTAAGCCACAGCCCTGAGGGACGTCCCAACCTCGCAGTTATCCTGAGTGCTGCACAGAAAGGTTTTACCCTCCTCCTCTGAAACCTCTGCGGACCGGTGCTCTTCAGTTTATCAATGACTTGATTGATCGCTGGAGCTGATTCCTCTACTCTGACTTCTGAGCACATCCGTTTTAATCCCACCACAGACCACTCAGAGTGTCTAGCTGTGAAAAGATGAAAAAAGGAGAAGAATGAGGGGAGAAAATGAGTGGGGTGAGAGTGTCACTTGAGATAAGCAGCTCCACAGACGAATGTGAGGACTGGATAAGTATATGAATTGAAATATATATATATATATATATATATATATATATATATATATATATATAATACAGTGCTCAGTGTAAATGAGTACACCCCCTTTGAAAAGTAACATTTTAAACGATATCTCAATGAACACAAAACCAATTTCCAAATTGTTGAAAAAAAAAATAAAATGAAAAAAAAAATATATATTACTAGTAGGTTTATTGTCTCTCTGTACTATTATCTTTATTCAAAATGGAAGTCTCATTTTTCAGCCTCAAAGACATCAAGTAAATTGAAAATAAGATCTCAATTACTTAATGGAGCAAACCATGTTCCTCCATGAGCCATTAGTAAGATCAAATATATATGAGCAAACTGAGATTAATTAAAGCACTTCTCAAAAACATCTTAGCATCAAAAGAAACTTATTGTGATCAGTCAGTTATTGTGTAATTGTAGTGTATGTTAGTGGCACACACTGGCTAAACACTTCAGACTAACTGTCTGCTGTTCAAGAGAAATGGATCAATAACTACAATGTGTATAGTTGTGCCTTGTAACAAAAACAGACTATGGCCTGGTTTCACAGACAAGGCTTAGCATAAGCCAGGATTAGGCCTTAGTTCAATTAGGATATTTAAGTAGCTTTTATAAACGTACACTAGAAAAAAACATTACTTGTGTGCATCTTGAGACTAAACAGTGGCACTGACATTTTTTAATTCAGTTAAAACAGCTTAAACATGCATTTTAGGGGGTATACAGTTTACAGTTACAGTAAACTATTTACAATGAAAGTAAACATGGTCAGGCAATGAACATTTAAAATTGTATATACTGTTTATAAACATATTAATATAACCATGATTATTACTTAAAAAAAGCTGAAATGAGTCTGCCCAGGATGTTCCTCATTGGCTTCTGTTTATAAATATTTACATATTACATATACATATTAACACATGTCAGAGTGTCCATAATAATTATTATATATTTAGGTTTGCAGATGGCATCTCTATCATGATCGTACTCTACAGAAACCCACAGAATGCTGGATTACTGGAGTTAATTATCCCCAACCAGCCAAGACTTGAAGTAGATCATTTATGGTGACAAGGTCAACATGGTTAAATAATACAATTATCTGGGGATTATTACTGATGCTTGCTAAGGCACCATCATGATTTTTTTAACCCCAAGCATTAAACTCTGACACAACTCATCACACAGATTTGAACCCCATATAACCAATAAAACAATGATGACAGCCTTAACTAAATGGGCTCTCTACATGCTCTCCACAAAGCAAACTACACTCTTAAAAATAAACCGATGCATAGGAGAACAATTTTTGGTTCTATAAAGAACCTTTCAGTGAACAGTTCTTAAAAGAACACTTTTTTTTTTTTTTTTTAGTGTGATGAACATTTTAATAATGTAAAGAACCCTTCTCCACTATAAAGAACTTTTTTCGGAATGGAAAGGTTCCATGGATGTTAAAGAGGCCATATTATGCCTTTTACATATAGTCTTGGTTTTGTTTTTGGGCTCTTCTAAAATAGGTTTTCATGTTTGAATGTTCAAAAACACCTTATTTTTAACATAATTGACATAATTGCACCTCTTTTCCCAGTCTGTCAGTAACGCTCTGTTTAGTTCCTGTCTTTATGAAGCCCCTCCTTCTGAAAAGCACAATGTGCTCAGATTGGTCGGCTAGATCAGTGTGTTGAGATTGGTCAAGCTCTTCGAGTGAGTTTGGGAAATGTCCCGCCCCTTACCATAACTGCGAGTTTCAACACACTACTAACTAACTCAACCAGGCCCTGCCCCTTTATTTTGTATATGCCTTGAGCAGGAATTATTTAAATGAGGAATATTGTGACGTGTCCGTTCCCAGAAGAAAACTCAAGACTACAATCGAGGCATTTCAGGGAGTTCAGAAACAATGCACACTGATATAGAGAATAGCTCCCTTTGGAGAGACTTTGTAACTAGCCAATAAAGAAACTTTATTTTTAAGAGCATACTCAACACACATAGAAAATGTACATTTACACTAATGAACTAATATTTAAGCTGTTAAGCTGGTCTGACACAATCTGTGCCTGATTTAGCATTATGCTCATGACAAAGGCAAGCCTCGGCAGCAATGTGTAAAAATAAAGCCAAATAACTAATTAAACCTCCAAAAAGAAGAGAGCACTGAATCTGTGAAAGTGCCATTATTTCTGTGAAACGCGAGCCATGGGGCTCCTGCTCGCAAGCTGATTGGTTTATAACTACATGTGAATGATGAATGCAGGGACCCGAGTGAGCAAGATCGATTAAACTCCGTGGGATATTTAACTCGTTTCACTTTGTGATTTCACTTTCCTATTCTCCTTCTAAAAAGTGAGATTTAAAATTAAAGCAAAACAATCAAAATGAGAAATGTACAAGCTTACATATTTTCACAAAGGCACATATAGCTACACTTTAAATATTCACAATCCACAACAGTTCTAGTTCATAAATGTGCGGAGCATCTATTAACATGCAAATGTTTTATCTTAAGTTTGATGTTGTCCAAAGGCTCACCAAGGTTGGCTAAACCACTGGAGTCACATGGATTAATTTTATGAAGTCTTTACTACCTTTCTGGGACTTGAAAGTGGTAGTTGGATAGACTGACAATGGAGGTACAGAAAACTCTCTCACATTTCATCAAAAAAAATCTACATTTTTGTGTTCCAAAGATGAACAAATGTCTTACCGGTTTTTTAAACAACATGAGTATTCAGAATTTTCATTTTGGGTGAACTAACCCTTTAAGAGGGAAACAGGTTGTTAATGCTTCTATATAAAAGATGAAACAATGTATGACTCATTGACCCTGTTTGAGTATTTGGCGATTAATCCAGCATGAGCTCAGATATTAGGACCATCTGTGCCCAATTCAAACCAATAGAAAAAGTTAAGCTTATGAAAATGTGTTTTGGCACGCCATATGCCTGTTCATTTTCATCTATGCTCCTACTTAAATTCATGCTGACTGAAATGCCTAAAAGCACATAAAAAATTCATACCGTAGTGAAGAGGTTATGTGAGGCATAAGTGTTTTGTGCACAGTTAAAGTCAACATAAAAATTAACTTTACTTAACACACGTTCTTAAAATTATTGGGAATTATGTCATTCAAAATGTGCAATAGGCAACTCTAAAATTTTATTTTTCAGCCCTTCCCTTCCAACCACCTGTCATATAAAGCCACTTTTTTATCATCCATTCAAATCCAGATCCCACTCAAAGTTTTTCTCATTGAATATTCTGAATTTCACTGATGGCAGTGAAAATTGAAAAAGTTCAAATGACAAATGTTTTTGCACAAATTAAAAGCGCTAATAATCTGAGTCCATTGCAATATATTCACACACACACACATACATAAATGCAGACTCAGATTTTCTCAAACCAACCCCCATCTTTCTACGTGCCGCTGGGCTCTTCTGCAGACATCCTACTAATATTTCATAATGTGCTCGTGGAACAAAAACTCTCTGAGAGCCGCACAGGGCTGGGAAACATGGAGCAACGTCCTAAAGTGTTAGATGATGAAAAGCCTCCAACACGTGGAAACATTCATCATAATGTTGAGCTTAATGGCTTCTCTAAAGCTTCTACCTATGAGAAACAACACAAAAGAGCAGAGACAAATACATCAGGAACTGACCATTTACAAGGAATCGTCCTGACAAAACCATCTCCTGGGGGAAACTTATACTATTTAGTTCCTGGTCAAGACTATAGGCTGAATCCCAGTTATCATAATATGGAAGTACAGAAAGAAAAGTGCTGCACTGGCTAAGTATGAAGTGAACCAGTATGCTAGCACTGGGACATACTGCTGCAACATTATGAAACTGCATCTTCTATCATCCAAAGCACAAGGGTTGTGGGTAACATTAACCCAAAAAGGATGCATGAATGCATGCTTCAAAAATCCACTAGAAGCAGTATACTGTCCGTGCAGGCTTGACATTAACCGTTTTTGCTCACAAGCCACTGTGGCTAGTGGTTTTCCAAAGTTAATAGCCACTCAGCATTTTAACTGGCCACAATATTGACATCAATACCATGGGGAAAAACTGCCATATAGATATTTTCAATATTATCTCATAATTTGGCAGCAGGTATATTAGGCTGCTGTCACTTTAGGACCTGATGCACAGATCCATTATACTGTTGCACATGTGTTTTCTTTCTCAACTGTTTACATTCACTTAATACATAACTGACTGAGTTTACATAAATACTCACCAAGATTGGCATTTTGAGATTATTTTCTGTGTATTTGACTGTTTAAGTGAAGTAAGCAGTGAAAAAGAACTCAATTTACTACTGAGAGGCGGCTTTATTTGTGCGCACTTTGGGTTGTGAGCACAAAATCTGTGGGAATTAGTAAAATTATGCACAATATGCACTTATTAAAATTAATTTCCTGTAACACCAACAATATTCATCTGGAGCAAATTAAACAAGTGAGTGAGGGGAGGCGGGTTTGTGTGTCAACTCGCTGTCAGAGAGATGAGATAGAGAAAGTGCAGCTGGTATCGTATCTATTCGGTGGAAAACGAGTATTGGAAGCGTTTCAGATATTTCAGTATCGGTATCGAAAAATCTCTATTTTTGACAACACTACATGCACTTAGTTTATTATTTCAGATGCCTTTTAAAAAGATGCCTTTATTGGACGGATGGACAGATAGATAGACAGACAGACTGTCCATCATTACCCTTATGTGGGCAAAAGCAATTCCCCACATAATGGTACGGACGGCCTATGTGCGCACTTCCAGGATGTTGTACGACATTTCCATTTCCATCTGCCGTTGAGAGGTAATACAGGCCTGGTATTGCAGACCTCCCCTATTATAGACCAGTTTCACAGTGTTCTGATACTCTGATGTTTTTCCACACTGTTCATATCAGAAGCGTGTAGGCAAGAAAAGGGGCGTGACAACGGATCACTGTTGTCAGCGTAGGATGCGATGCATCTGATGCTAATTACACCTTGTCACTGCTGCCATAAATGTCACTGCTGCCTCAGTGTCTTTTGTTTGCTGTGATTTCCTTGTGCACCAGGTATTGTTGAGATCCACTGCTTACTGCTTAAGGTTTCTCAGAAATATGTGAGCCAGTATGCAATGATCAAGGGTAGTATTCACATCATGTAATTCATTACAGTCAACACTTATTTTGTATTTTTTACAATTTTGTGTTACAGTATCTCATATAATGAGTCAAGAAAAAAGTTAAAATCATAGAACTGGTGTATTCCTCTCATGTGAAGGGACATCATTTAAAATAGGTTTGTTAAAAGTACTATTCATTTCTATTAGGAGTAAAACTTTTTAATGAGGTAAAATGAGTTCAGAAAAACAATGCAAGTACGAGGAGGAGGAGGAAAGACTCTTTTCAGGTTGTTTATGTGCTTGTGGGTTGATGTGTATTAGATATTTGGAGAGCAATCTCTGCTGTGCTAACCAGAGCAGTGTAGTGGAGAAGGTGGGTAGTGTGAAGAGTGAGTCATGAGTTCATTTGGCTGAGGTAAGACGCTCTCATACCCTTGAGAAGAAAAACACTAATACATTAGAGTAATACAACATGATGCCAACAGCAGCAGAAAGGGAAAATGATTTTCCATGTCTGTTTTGCTTCATGGGAATATCTTTGTCATCTTAATGAACAAGCAATATAACAAATGCACAAATCAACCCTTAAGCACTGTACTGTTAAGAGAAAGAAAAAAAAAAAACAGGACAGGTTTTCTGATCATTACGAACATCATAATGTAAATAATACATTGTTTAAAGAACAAAGATGAAAAACAAAACAAAAAACTCTTGTATCACATTGTATTACCCACTTTAAACCTTAATTTTAAACACGACTGGTATCCAATATCTGTGGTTACATTAATCTCCGCATTAACATGAACAAATAATCTAATTTTATCAATCTTTTCATAGTATATGCATATGCGGATTTTCTCTCTCTTGATGTGTGTATGAGAGACAAAGAAAGCGAGAGAATTTTAATGCATTCAGTTTTTCCCCATATTTAATTTAAAGTATCGCAATCAGTATGCATTGCATACAGTTTTCTATTCACTTCAAACAGCTGGAAACATTCTGAGGTCCAATATTTTCTGATAATGACCGTCGTCAATTGCAATGCCATAACAAACCGTGACTGGCACTTAGCTACTGTATTGAAAATGACTACTCAATATTGTTGTAATGTTTTTTCTTGCAGCAAGGATGATTGCTTTGCACATTGGAATGGATTATATCATAATAAATAGTAGATGTACACTGTAAAAATTGTTAAAAATTTATGGTAAAAAACAAACAAACAAAAAAACATGCAGCTGTGTTTGCCAGAAATTTACTGTAAAAAAATAGGGTAGCAACATTTTAGGTTTTACAGATTTAACTTAAATTTACAGCAAATAATAATAATAATAATAATTTACCAACCTATTGTAGTAATAATGTCTGTTTTGTACCTCTGTAATACACTAACAACCACCAAAAGCAGGTGGTGATGAGAAAGTCACATGATGAATCAAAGCTCATCACAAGCAGCTTTTCCACAAGCTGAGAAGTTAATATATAGAAGGTGCACACAGTGTCATTCACACAAACACACTAAGAATAAACAGTTATTGCAACAAAAATACATCAAATGTGAAATGTCATGCAGGGAATGTTATATGAGAATATATATTATATGAGATCATATATGTTGTCTATTTAATCCAACTTTGTAAACAGGATTTTTGAGCATGAGATTTTTTTTTTTTTTTTTTTAGTAAGGTATGAAATGACTTGTGACTTGACTCGGACTTCTGACAAAAGACTCCAGGCTCGACTTCAGGCTTGACTCAGACTCTAGTGGTAAAGAGTTCAGACTTGACTCAGATGAAAGACATATCTGTGTACATGTAGCCTCTCTAGCTCACACCCACTCCAAGCAGGACACGAACCCAGGCAGGTCCGCATGAGAGGTGGGCGCTCTAACAAGGAGGTTTAAGACTGCAGTCTCTAGGGTCAGTCGCTAGAGCACCTTGAGTCCAGGGGAGTGAGGTTTACACACACAGCTCTTACTAGCCTACGTCTGTTACACACCTTTTCTCAACTAAAGTGCCTTTAGGGCAGGTTAGTTCACTCGGCAGGTATGTTTGTAATGGCCCTGAGCATCGGTTTCCAGGAAGCACAGCATCTACTTGAAAAAGAAAAGGCCAAAATCGATATAACTGCTTGCCGAAATTCTGCTTCAATAGTGCATTTCAAATAAAATGTGCTTATTTAAAGGTGGGGTAAGCCATATTTCAAAAACACTGTAAAACAAACTTGTATCCAATTAGCATTAGGGGGCATATGATGGACGAGGAGACAGAACGAGCAAGTGGGAGATTTGAGACACAATACAAAAGAGCTCAAAAGAATATGACTGGAATTAGGGCTGGACAATTAATTGAAAAGTAATCGAAACCGAAATTCAGAACCTCTAACCTACGTAATTTTCACAAGTCGGTTATTTCGTTTTTTTAATCCTGTTAATACTTCCCACTTAAAAACATACTAGCGAGTGAACGCAGTCAACGCAGAGACGCGTGCGAGCGGTGAGCCTTGCCCTTGCGTCTTCACTAAACTTTATCAGTTGTATGTGTTTTAAGGTTTGCCAGTTTAGACATTCAAGCGATTTAGACGATCGGATGTGTATTATTATATTGAGCTACCGTGCTCGCGCAGCTGCATTGTGCCACGAACACTCATACAAACAGTAACGTTGGCTGCACATAACGCGAAGATCGCGCGCACTGAGGAGCAAAAACCAGTTGTCAGCGTTGTCCTGTGATTTATCACTAAAGCAGCTAGAAACACAAAAGTTATTATAGCATATATTTATTTTCTACTTTTGAAGTAACTGTTTACAACCCACAGCTTCACAATTAATAGAGAGACGGTATGACTAATTCACACACGCAATCACTCGTTCTGGTACTGTGCTAATTTATCTTTATCTGATTTACAACGAGCAGAAATCTGTAAGAAATGTTACTAACCATTGATAAAATAACTGCTTATAAATAAACTGAGGTGTTATGTCAGATCACTCTTTCAATAGGAAAAAATATCCCACCTTTAATAGTCAAGCAAATTTACAGCAATAATAATAACAAAACAAAAGAATCGTTCATTAATTGTAATCGAGGTAAAATGTTCAATTAATCGAGGTTTTGATTTTAAATAATAAAATATTAGAAAAGCTTTCCAGTGCTGGAGGGAGGTAAGCGGGAAGGCCTGAAAACAGACACGGAGGCTGATTTGATTCCGCTTCACGTGTGAGTAACACTGGGTTTTGATTGTCTAGAGCTGCTGTGCTGTTGGCGACTAACAACTGTTACGCCCTTGGTAGGGAGGAACAAGAAAGGGCGGGGGAGAGAGAGTGGCATTTTCATGATCAAATTTATTTTAGTTTTTCAAATCACAAAATGTTCGGCTACAAAGCCTTTCAGAGCATGCGGCAGCGCCAGTTTACGCCTCGGTCCTGGCCAGGGATCAGCGAAGGAGAAATCACTCTCATGAAAGCATGCCAGGATGTTTTACTAGACAGGGTACACCTGTGCACCGGTGTGCCCAATCCACCTGATTACGCCTCGTAGCACTGTAGCGCACCTGTAGAGGGAGCGCAACACACGGCAAAAAAGAGCAAAGAGCAGCGGCTGTGACACAACAGACACTTTGTATTTACTCTTGTGTACTTTACGTTCATTTTTTGTGCTTCCTTGTCATTCATTCATCATTATTTTGTTATGCGTCAGCTGTGATAAACAGATATCCACTCTGGCACAGCATGTGTAAAAGAGGCCAGCTAGTGAGAGTTGTGCAGGTAAACCACTGCGCACTGATGACCGATAGAGAATGCAGTGTTTAGTGTCATTGTTAAGCTGGGGAGTTGGGACACACTTTTTTTTTTTTTTTTATGTTTTTTTTTTTCCAAACAGACAATTACAATATTTACAGAAAACAAATTAAATGCAGAGTACAAATACAAAGACCAACAAAACATACATAACAATTTGGGTGTGTGTGTGTGTGTGTGTGTGTGTGAATGTAAGTGTAACTGGGTGTGGTACTGGAAATATATGAATAAAGGAGCATGTGGGAAAGTACAACAGACTTAACCAGAGTTTAAAAAAAAAACATATATATATATATATATATATATATATATATATATATATATATATATATATATATATATATATATATCAATGAGGAGGAAAAAATAAAAATAATAATACATAATAAGAATTTTAGTGACAATAATAATGATGAAGAGGGTAATAGGATCACACAAGAAAAAAAAAATGGTAAATGAGGGATGAGAAAGATGACAAAAGCAATAGTAATAGCAATATTAATAATAATAATAATAATAATGATAATAATAACAATAATAACAATAATAATAATGATAAATCCAATTAATAAGAAATGACAAATAGTAATAGTAGTATTAGCAGTAGTAGTAATGATAAACATATTAACAAATATACTCATTTCATCTGGAATGAGGGGGGAGGTTAAAGGATCAGGAAGAGGACAAATAAAGATAATAGTAGTAGTAATAGCAATAATAATAATAATAATAATAATAATAATATTAATAATGGTAATATTGATACAGCTATTAATAATAAGGTTTTATAAAGCTGCCTCTGACACCCCTCATGGCCATGGGATAGGATAGACCCCCGCCAGCGTCATGTTGCAACAGGCTATCAAGGTGAGGTGCTGCGAGGGCCAGGGTCCCAAACCCCATACTCAACCCCAGCCGTCCCACACATGCCACGCTTACCCTGCCTTTGTTTTTTTTTGTTTTTTTTGTTTTGTTTTTTTATGTTTTTTTATAAATATGGCAGCTTTCATTGTTATACTCATGATATGTTTGTCAACTAGTGTATAATGCATTAAAAATGTATGGCGTGCAGCATGGAACCAGCCCAGTGCAAAGCCCAGGCCTCCACGGCCACGCCACACTTACCCTCTGTGTGCTTTTTTTTTTTTTTTTTTTTTTTTTTTTTTTTTTTTTGCACTTTAAACTTGTTTTATATTCCAAATGAATGTGTGTGTGCACCTCATCTAACATGTGAAGCATTAAAACAGCGAGACAAGTGCTGAGCCAGCCGGAGACAAGAAATCCCAGGTGAAAGTACAAGCTGGAGGGCGAAAGCCCAAGGCCCCCGGCCCCACACCACACTAACCCACAACTAATCAGAACCGCACATGGCAGGGGCTAGTATGCCACAGCCAACCAGGATCCAGAAGCAGCGAGAGAGAGAGCGAGAGAGAGAGAGAGAGAGAGAGAGAGAGAGAGAGAGAGAGCGAGAGAGATTTAAATGTAATCTTTTAAGTATTTTATTTATATGTAATATTAATCGGTGTTGCTACCTCTTCCTGACCCTGAAGCTGGGGACACACTTAACGACTAGCTGAAACATTCTAAGACTGAACCCATCACACTATATGATTTTAAATGCTGACTATAAACACCGACTGAACGCAACTGGCTCTGACTCGGCACGTTTGGGCATGATCAGTCGTTAGTATCAAATTACATTAATAATCGGCCTTACAATCATTAAAGGTGCCATCGAACGTTTTTTTACAAGATGTAATATAAGTCTAAGGTGTCCCCTGAATGTGTCTGTGAAGTTTCAGCTCAAAATACCCCATAGATTTTTTTTTATTAATTTTTTTTATCTGCCTATTTTGGGGCATCATTAAATATGCACCGATTCATGCTGCGGCCCCTTTAAATCTCGCGCTCCCCCACCCACGGAGCTCGCGCTTGCCTTGAACAGCATAAACAAAGTTTACACAGCTAATATAACCCTCAAAATGGATCTTTACAAAGTGTTCGTCATGCATGCTGCATGCATACATCGGATTATGTGAGTATTGTATTTATTTGGATGTTTACATTTGATTCTGAATGAGTTTGAGGCTATGCTCCATGGCTAAAGCTAACATTACACACTGCTGGAGAGATTTCTAAAGAATTAAGTTGTTTATGAATTATACAGACTGCAAGTGTTTAAAAATGAAAATAGCGCCGGCTCTCTTGTCTCCATGAATACAGTAAGAAACGATGGTAACTTTAACCACATTTAACAGTACATTAGCAACATGCTAACGAAACATTTAGAAAGACAGTTTACAAATATCACAAAAAATATCATGTTATCATGGATCATGTCAGTTATTATTGCTCCATCTGCCATTTTTCGCTATTGTCCTTGCTTGCTTACCTAGTCTGATGATTCAGCTGTGCACAGATCCAGACATTAATACTGGCTGCCCTTGTGTAATGCCTTGATCATGGGCTGGCATATGCAAATATTGGGGGCATACATATTAATGATCCTGACTGTTACGTAACAGTCGGTGTTATGTTGAGATTCGCCTGTTCTTCGGAGGTCTTTTAAACAAATGAGATTTATATAAGAAGGAGGAAACAATGGTGTTTGAGACTCACTGTATGTCATTTCCATGTACTGAACTCTTGTTATTTAACTATGCCAAGATAAATTCAATTTTTAATTCTAGGGCACCTTTAAGTGTGTCCCCGGCTTTAGGGGACTCGCCTCGCCTGCCAGCAGCGATCAGGGTTCGGGACTGACTCGGAGCAGGGTGGTTAGGATTGGAGGGTGACTTTTGGAGACGGAGCAATGAAGAGAGGGGTGGGTTTGTTTGAGTTGATTTCAAATATCAACAATGTCCAACAGCGTTTTTAAAATATCGCTTACCCCACCTTTAACTCAAATCACACTAAAAACAAATAATCTAGAGTCCCATATTAGGGACTGCTAAGAAACACATTCCCTTTTAAAACTTCTCTAAAGTTATATAGTATCAAATATTTGACTACACAAAAAAAAAAAAAAAAAAAAAAGAGAGAGAGAAAGAGAAAGAAAGATGATGTGTCCTATTTGTGAGATCCTGGTTTCAGAGGTTCACAATGTTATTGATCAATGGCACATCTGAAGAAAAAGACTTTCCTTGCTTCACTGCGGAGAACCTTCTCTTGTCTGTTACTATGGTGACAGAAGATCACTATAATTTATTAATTGATCATTTTAGCACGGATGCTAAATGAAAAGCCGGACAAACACTGCTGATTTAATGAAGGAATAATAGCAATAACGGGACAGATTTGATTAAATCTGAACAGTTGGGCACAGCGAAACTGGATGACAGTTGGCTAAAAATGAGGGCTTGGTAATGAAACCAGTTTTTATCCCTCAACAACAACACTAGATAAATACCTCAGGCAACAAATACAGCCTCTGCTGATAGAGTCATATAGCAATTACATTATGAAAACCACTTCCAGTTACATTGCTAAATATTCCAGAGTATTAACAAAATATATCCTAATTGTTGAGGTAAACAACAGCAGTTACCTTACTTTCCTCAAATGACATGCACAATTATGAATAATTACACAGACATTAAAACAGAGCTCGCTGCTCTGTGATCCGAGGCGGTCCCTTTAACATACTCTGAGTCATTATAGCAATATTAAATGAATATTGAAAACCATAATATATGTGCTCATGTACATCTAAGAAAAGTGTCTGCTCCTCATGCTAATGCAGCTGGGCATGAACAGCACTTCTTGGTAAAAATGCCTGTCTTGGCGAGGATTTAATGTAGTGGATGTAAACAGGCGGAACAAAAATTGGATTTGTGTCAAAATATTGGATCTGTGCTGTGTAAATTCAACCTAATGGACCTTCTGCTGTCTATACTTTAGGTCATTAATATTAATCAAACAAAAATATTGACATGAAACAGAGAAAAAGAACTGCAGTTGGCTGGATAACATTTAATATTTTGGTTCTTGGTCAAACTCAAGCACTGAATCTGTACTACAATGAATAATCAATCAGTGAATTATATGCCAATTATATTAGTTTACTTTTGCTCCTTTCTTTTAATTTCCGAATGTTTGGCCTTTAATTGTTAATATCATTGTTTTTCTATCATGTTGTTAGTAAAATAAACAGTAATAATTATTAGAAAATTAATTGCAGCAATATTTTAACTAAAAGATATCACTATACTCCCCCAGTTGATTAATCATTGTACACCAAGTCAATTGTTTTGTGATACAGGTTTTCTAAACTGTTATGTTTGAAGATGCAAATGAGGCATTATCTGATCAAATATGCACTAATTTGCATACATTTCCAGAATAGAAATCTAAACACTGGATAAAGCCAGGTTCAAATCTCTCCATACATCAGAAAATACTGTCAACAACCAGATGATAATAAAATGTTAAATAAATCAGGCGAATGATACATGATAAATCCTGCTGTAAGAGAACCTTCAGAATATAGATGAATAAAACTGTAAAGTTTGGTGTGAAACGGCTGAAGTGGAGATTTCTTTTGCAGGAGAAAAGACTCGTGGCCTTTAATTAAAGATAATTGAAATCTACATATGCAAAAAGTGCACACTTTAAATACACACTTAAATGTGTATTTTGGATGTTTTCATTCCACAAGTTCTGGAAGCAAAATAACAAAACCAGTGCATGAAAAACAATAGTTATGCCTGTAGTGTCTTGCATTAAAGTCACCATGAAATCAAAATGAACAATTCCTATTTCTATGGAATATTACAGTATTTATTGATAGATTTATCCATGCACATCATTTTTTTTTTTCAAATCATGTGCCCTCATAATCTTTAATTCTCTTGCAGCAACATCTCTTCTCTAATGATGTGTTTACTGGTGTGAGGGCGGGGCAACCTGTCACTCACATGAGATCCACCAATAACAAACCACAACCATCCAATCAATTCCCCGTGGACAAAATCAAGCCCCGCCCTACATTTGTTCTTGTTCCAGAAGCTGTTACACTCTAATATATGTCAGTATAGGTAAGAAAAGACTATCACATCTTTCGTTTCATGAGGACTTTAAAGGTGCATGTTTAAATGTACGTTTTAGGAGGATCTATTGACAGAAATGCAATATAATATACATAACTATGTTTTCAGTGGTGCATAAAAACCTTACATAATAAACCGTTATGTTTTTATTGCCTTAGTATGAGCCATTTCTATCTAAATACAACGCGGGTCCCCTTACATGTTAAGTCGCCATTTTGCGCCGGGCAAGTTTCTACAGTAGCCCCATATGGACAAACTGCTCTACAAAGCGCGTTTGCTTGACTGGCTACTTTCTGCTGTCTCAGACGATGACATCTTTGTCCTGTGTTGGCCACCGTAGCTAGATGCCGCTAAAATTTACACACTGCACCTTTAAGGGAACATGACACATTTAGAAATAAATTTATTAATATTTAAACTAATGTTAAGCTGGTGTGCTAAAGCATGAAATTCCAGTAGTATTGGAATTTGAAGTTGAAATAAATCTCCTAGTTACTGATCCTACACAATCTCAAACACAAGCACAAATAAATCACCCAGAATCTCTCCACATCAGCTCTTTAAACAGAAGCTAACTAAGCTAATTTCAGCTGTGTGTGGTCCAGATTGACAGGTGCATTGTGTGGGGTATCGGGATCCCGTCAAGGGCACTAGAAGGGACAACACTAACCCTAGGATAGCTGCACTCTCAGCATCTCTCTCTCTGCTGAAACTAGCCTGTTATCAGTGGCACGTAAGTCATAGCAAGACACACCACTAGCACTTACATGCTGACACCGAGATGCTAGTGCTGTAGAGATATGGGCATCCATACAAAACAGGGCAGGCACATGGAGGAAAAAAATGAGACAGACGTTTTCATGTCATTTTTGTCACTAAAGAAGACCATTCAGAGCTTCAATTCAAAGGTTTACTATTGGCACAAAGTCAGACGCATGCTGCAGTTTATTCTGCATTGAAGCTCATTTAAATTATGGCGCAGCGATCCATTCTGCAAACGACCCTGAAAATTAGCATAACCTGTTATTTCTGTGCTTTGTGGTTAGAGTTTCCCCCATCCAGAAGTAATCTTTCAGAGGCATAATAAAGTGGCGTTTGCATACTTTCCATGGACCTTGTGGTTCTTGCAAAACTCTATTATTAAGGCATTATGAGGCAAACCTTCACAGTTTATATAAGCCTGCAAAAAAGACTTATCAGTATACAATATGCATATTACAATAATATCCAATGACTACGAAAAGCCAAAAGGGTCAAAAGGTTTTTTTTTTTTTTTTTTTATTCTTCAAATATATGCTTTTATTCAGCAAGGATGCATTAAAAGCTTTTTTTTTTTTTACATTCAAGAATCCTGAAAAAATGTATCAAGGTTTCCACACAAATATGAAGCAGCACCACTGTATTCAACATTGATAATAATCAGAAATGTTTCTTGAGCAGCAAAACAGCATATGAATCCTAAAGGATCATGTGACACTGAAGCCTGGAGTAATGATGCTGAAAATTCAGCTTTGCATCAGAGGAATAAATGACATTTTAATATGTATTACAATAGAAAACAGCTATTTTAATCTGTAATAATATTTCACAATATTAGGTTTTACTGTATTTGTGATCAAATAAATTAGCATTTTGATGAGCATAAGAGACTTTTCTAAAGCATTAAAATTTAAAAGCAACCCTAAACTTGTGATAGACCCAATATAGCCCTTTTCACATATACAGTCATTACTGGTAAATTACCGGTAACAGATCATGTGTGAACAGGATCTTTTCAAAAATACTGGTAAATTGGCTCCGGCAATTTACCAGTAAGGAAACTGTGAATGTATAACCAAGTCCACTGGAGGCAAGCGTAGTGAACCCAAGTGCAGTATTTATTAAACATAAACATGAGCAAAGTACAAAAACAACAAAGACCTTACATGACACGACTTCATGACATGACATGACATGACATGACATGACCCTCACCAAACAGCAGATTACATGGAACAAAGCTAGACAAGAGAACAATGAAACATGAGGGCTATATATACAAAGAGACTAATTCACAAACAAGAAACACCTGTGCACAATCAAGACAATGAACCAATGACAGAACAGAACTGAAACCACATGACTAAATCAACCAATAAGAACATAGGTGTGTTCGAGCTCATGCGGTGCTGCGCAGACCGATCGGCGGCTGACTTGAAGCAGTGCATTCCGGTTAGTACTTTTGTCCGACTTGAGCTGGCGCTGAAGGCATGTGACTGTGACGTATGGCTTCAAAGTACCACGAGAGCGATTCGAGAGCAGCCATCTGAGTCAGCCAGCGCAGCATCTCAAGAGGAGCTGCACGAGTTCTGATGACAACACAGCCGTTTCATGATTGGCCGGTTTCACCGCATGACAACGATCATGTGTGTTTCGTGTTTATTGCCACGCCTTCAGTTTCACTAATGCTCACAAATCTGTATTTTTATAACAGTTAAAGCTCTTTTCACGTAGTCACAAAGTTATATTGTGTCATGTTTATCAAAATAAAACTGATAAAGCGTAGACCTCGCTACATTGGTTTTTTAAATAATATATGCTTATGTTGAACTTTATTCTTGTAAAAATACACTGTAAGCAGTACATAAAGTATCGAATGAAAATGTATTTTTGAAAGATCGGTGTGTTAGTCAAATATTACATTTATTTCACTTCAGCTGTGATAAAGTATGCAAGCGCAGCGCGAGCGTCACTACGGGAAGCAGAAAGTGTCCGACTTCACGTCTCCGTTTTCAGCTCCTCCCCACCTGCACACGGCTACTCTCGCCGATCGGTTGCATCCGGCCGCAGCCGATGTCGAACACACCTCATAACACATGAAGCACATGACATGATCACATGAGGGCAATGGAATCACATGACATCAGAGCACATGGTAAAACCAGGAAACAAATAAAGCAATGAAACAAAGCATAACTATAAAATAAACCAAGAAACGTGAACATGAAACATAACCAAATCAAGACATTACAGAATGCAGAATGAAGATTACTGGTATTTGCATGTTCCAAGTCAGAACGCCCTGACATAAAAAGTCAGTTTTCAATGGCTCTGGGCCAATCATAAAGTTCTTATGGAGACGAAGTGATTACTCCGCACTGTTTAAAGTAAGCTTTTTAATAGTTTATCTATTTAAATATGAGGTAAATGATTATCTTTGACCGTTGTGCCACATTTTGCAGCTTTTTCAACATAACGTGCTCGAGACTCAGCCTTTTTTTCAATTCATAAGCGCTGCGGCTCTGCAGTTGGATACCATTATGTGTGTTATGTTTTTAAGAGCAAAAAGCACATTCTCTTTGATCACCCCTTATGCCTGTCACTCAAAATTGATCACATAGTGAAACTAAAGTGCATCTCCTCATGTGGGTGGATGAAGACAACAGCGCAGTGTTTAAAGATTATTTCCAATAGCTGACATCACAGAATTTACTGGTATTTTGATGCTCATGTGTGAATGGTCTCTTACTGGTAAAAAGCTAGAATGCCGTTGCTTGTGTGAACAGCATATTTGTGGTTTTACCGGTAATTTTACGGTAATTTACCGGGATTGTTGTGTGAAAGGGGCTAAGGATACAAACACAAGAGTTTTTATTCTTTGTTTTTTTTTTTTCTCTACCCTGACGAAAAAACAATCTTAAACTGGCGTAGGGTGGTTAAGCTGGTCTGTTTTATCAGTTTGGATTTGCACACCTGTCAGGCTGTGAGACAGCTAATCTTGCAATCAAGCCAACAAACCACATTAGAAATAGCTTTAAGCTGTTTTTTTTTGTTTGTTTTTTTTTTTTCAGCAGCACTAACTCAGAAATATTAATGTACTAAAATGACTCCAATCAGATGTAACATTTCATCATATACTTTAAAGTGCATCATATTTCAATATTACATCAAAGGATGACGCCACACATATCTAGAGATCTGAATATCCACTAATGCTCTGAGAAAGAAAGATAGAGTTTGTGTTTTTGTTAGCAGCATGTAAACAGCATGAAAGTGAAGCAACTCACAGTGAAGCCTTAAGGGAACCTGCTTTAATTAAATCTCAAGGTTGTATATCTTTTTTTCTTCAAGATTCATAATACCGTTTAGCAAACATTATTTACAATCAAAAAAAGTGAATCAAAGTGCAAGTTTGTCAGGTGGATCAGAGAGACACATAATTCTCTCAGCATCTAATCTTAGAATTCACACTAAAATAACAACAAAAATATAATGATTAGCAGGTGAACACAAACACAAACACTGTGAACAACACCAGTGCTTTCCTGATACAGTGAGAAGGAATCAACACCAGAAGGAATCAACACTTGCAGTGATAAATTTCAAGTTTTATTTGGTTTTCCATCAGTATTAAGTTAAAGGGAACCTAATATGCCCTTTTGCAAAATCTTGATTTTGTTTTTTGGCTCTACTAAAACAATTCTAAAACAATTTTCATGCTTGAATGTTCAAAAAACACATTATTTTTCACATATTTGACATTATTCCAGCACTTCTATTCCCAGTCTTTTGGTAACACTTAGGGGTGTGTTTCCCAAAAGCAACTATGGTCACAACTTTCGTCATTAGTGCGACAACTTGCGATCGTTGCTTTTGGGAAAGGCACCCCTGTTAAGTTCCTGTCTCTATGAAGCCCCTCCTTCTGAAAACCACAATGTGCTGATTGGCTGGATCAGTGTGTTGTGATTGGTCAACTACTTCGAGCATGTTTGGGAAATGTCCTGCCCCTTAACTGTGAGTTTCAACACTACTAACGAACTCAACCAGGCCCCACCCCTTTATTTTGCATATGCCTTGGAATTATTTAAATGAGGAATACTTTGATTATGATATTTTTAAAGCTGATATTTGCCTTATTTTGAAGCTTTATACTGAGCTGGCCATAAATGCAATGAAGTTGTTAAGGGGCAAGTTGAATCTGTCAGTTCAGCTCAGACGGGTGCTTTAGCTACACTACTGTACAGTACAGGAGTCCTGCGGCGACTCAAACAATCCTGTCCATCGGGGGCCTGAGACCTCCTGCATAAAACTGTGACATGGGCATAAATGAGATACATTTTGTCCTCCTAAAATGTCATAAAACTCAATTTTCCCATGAAAGAAGACCAAATTGTCTATACATTTTGGATAGGCAGTGATGTCAAGTCAATTTGTCAAGCTTCACGCACCTCTTACAAGCATAAACCAGCTAGTGGGTCCCTGCTGTCCATTTTTGCCTTGCAAGTCTATTCATACAGATGACTGCAAGGGGGAAAAAACAATGCAAAATGCAAAAAGTAATTGCAACTATCCATATACTGAAAAAAAAAGTGTATTGGATTTACATGATTTAATCATATACATCGGTTCCACATAAATCAATTAAGTTAAACATAATTTGTTCACATAATTTGAACATCATGGAATAAAATCATTTTCAAATAACCAAGTAGGCTCAAAGTGATTTTAATATGGTTCCTTAAAAGGATTAACTCATTCGATTTCTTATATTTTTGTGTCACATGATTGAATTATAAGGTTGTATTAGCTACCAAACTATTAGTTAGCAATAGCACATATGCTAAACATGCTAAATGCTCTTTAGGCAAAGCAGTAATAAGATGTGCTGTATCAGTCCACAGCCTAACACTGTGTCCTAACCAGACACGATGCGATAAGATTCCAGCAACAAACAATTTGTCTGTCCACACCAGATGCGACGTGACTTTGAAACGTGATAAAGTCAAGCAAAAATCACAGCCAGTCAGAAGAGCATGTGGGCGGCCTCTCTCAGCAAGCTCCCGACACTCGCAATGAAATGGATTAGTACATAAATTCATGAATATTACACCATTTTAACTTTATTGAAAATACGTACTGAGTTACTGAAACAATTTTTTGTCATAGAATACACTTGTCTGTTCACAATGAGTTGACCGTTTGAATGTTCTTGTTTCCTTTGAAGATCTGAGGTGAACTGTCTATTGTTGCTTTCAGCGCTAGACACTTTTAACATTAAATAAAGCACATAAACATTACCTGAGATTATCATTGCCATACTTTGTGTTGTTGTTCCAGCCATGACGTCGCAGAAAAATATAAACCGTTTTTAAAATAGAGATTAACATGGAAAAGATACTTTTTATCACGTGTTGCAGCATCGCGAATAGTTATGTGCAGGGTGCTTAGGATTGGAGGGTGAGTTTTGGAGGCGGAGAAATGAAGAGAGGGGTGTTTTTGTTTGGGTTTATTTCAAATATCAACAATGTACAACAGCGTTTTTGAAATATCACTTACCCCACCTTTAATCAAAAGCAAATAAATCAGGTTTAGAAGAGAAACACAATTTTGTCACGTAGAATGCAAATAATATGATTGATTAAATTGGACAACATGTGTTTGGAAAATTGTTTTTTCTGTGGTTAGGTTGTAACCACAGAAAAAACTAATTATATATATATATATATATATATATATATATATATATATATATATATATATATATATATATATAGTACAGTCCAAAAGTTTGGAACCACTAAAAAAGTTTTTAAAAGAAGTTTCGTCTGCTCACCAAGGCTACATTTATTTAATTAAAAATACAGTAAAAAACAGTAATATTGTGAAATATCATTACAATTTAAAATAACTGTGTACTATTTAAATATATTTGACAAAGTAATTTATTCCTGCGATGCAAAGCTGAATTTTCAGCATCGTTACTCCAGTCTTCAGTGTCACATGATCCTTCAGAAATCATTCTAATATGCTGATCTGCTGCTCAAGAAACATTTATGATTATTTTCAATGTTGAAAACAGTTGTGTACTTTTTTTTTTTTTTTTTTTCAGGATTCCTTGATGAATAGAAAGTTTAAAAGAACAGCATTTATCTGAAATACAAAGCTTCTGTAGCATTATACACTACCGTTCAAAAGTTTGGGGTCAGTAAGAATTTTTATTTTTATTTTTTTGAAAAGAAATTAAAGAAATGAATACTTTTATTCAGCAAGGATGCATTAAATCAATCAAAAGTGGCAGTAAAGACATTTATAATGTTACAAAAGATTAGATTTCAGATAAACACTGTTCTTTTGAACTTTCTATTCATCAAATAATCCTGAAAAAAAAATATTGTACACAAATATTTTGTACAATTGTACACATTAAATGTTTCTTGAGCAGCAGATCAGCATATTAGAATGATTTCTGAAGGATCATGTGACACTGAAGACTGGAGTAACGATGCTGAAAATACAGCTTTGCCATCACAGGAATAAATTACTTTGTGAAATATATTTAAATAGTACACAGTTATTTTAAATTGTAATGATATTTCAAATTTATAATATATAACAGCACAAGATAATAATTGTTTTTAAACGATATATCTTACACTGTTAAAAATAAAAGGTTCTTTGCATCAATTGTTCCATTAAGATCCTTTATCCCATGGTCTGTCTACTCTGCAAACTCGATTCTGATTGGCTGGAAACAGTTTAATGCACAGGTAGTTCCAAGTCAGTTTAATCACTGTTCTAAATTAATGCACTGCTTTCATTGAAGTGCACACACACCTCCGCTTCAGGTTGGATGGTTCTTTGCCTCCATGTCGTGCATTATTATCCCTTACTTAACATCATGGAATCTTACTATTGCACAAAAAATTCTTAATAGTGAAAAAAAGGTTCTTTAGATTTTTAAAAATGTCCTTCAAAACATATTTAAGAAATTTAAGAAATATTCACTAAAAGGATCCAAAAATGTTTGTTCCACGGCATCACTGAGAAAACACTCTTTGGGAACACTTTTAAGAGTGTAAATTAAACATATTTCAGTTAAACATTAAACATATAAATAGTTTTTTTCTGTGTGTGTGTGTGTGTGTGTGTGCGTGTGTGTGTGTGTGTGTGTGCGTGCGTGCATGTGTGTGCATGTGTGTGCGTGTGTTTATATGTTTTAAACAAGGAAAAAAACTATTTGCCAGTTGGATAAGGAAAATATGTTTAATTTACGCAAAGGTTACAAATAAAGGTTATGTTTTTAACAAGAAAAAAATGCCATTGGGAAGGCAAATTAAACAGCTTATATTATCTGAAAACAAATCTTATAAATGTATATTATAATGAATGTTATGATATTGTACTGAACAACAAGAGGAATATACTGAAAACATAAAAAAGACCTACAGAAATGAACTCAAGATACACATGGTTTGCTTTGCTGTCCTGCATGAATAATAATCTAAATATTATATTAATCATGAATAATTTTAATAATCTACAAAATTATTTTCTGTTTTATGGGTTTAACAAAGCTAGATCTCTCGAAGATGCTGAAGTACTGCCTATACATGTAACTCTAGCTGGGAGTCGCTAATCTAAACAACCAGCTAACCAGCATGAACTCATAACATGCCGTCACCCTGAAAAACCATGAATGACCCCATCACAATGTAAAAAGCAGAAGACAGTAGCTTTTGAAACAGAGCTAGTGTTGATAATACTGTTGCAATATTTGTAGAAAGTTGGAGCTATGTTGTTGCATTCGCCTACGCATTGCCTTTGCATTCAAATTGCATTGTGTTGCTGCGGTACTGTATACGTTGTTAAGGTGTGACTATGAACTGATGTCAGTCCGGCACATTAACATGACACCTGACAGCGTAACTGTCGCATGATTAACATCAGAATACTCAACAAGGATATTCTCTCTTTCAGGACAACAGCCTTCAGCACTACATTAACAAGAAATTAAGCCTCTGTCATTCATGTTCCAATCAATGGAAACATATGATCCATGAAAGAAGTTTTATTGATTTATGCCAGGGTACAAGATGTGCCAGTGGCCCTATAAGAGCTGAACCACGAAAAATTATTGAAAAGGGTTAAATTGGTACTGGTGAAATGGGACTAAAAGGACTAATGTTAAAATGTCAAAAAAGTCATAAAAATAAAAAGTGATATTTATAATATTTTATTTGTATAAGTGTAATGAAATATGTTTTATAAAAATATAGAATAAAATATATGTATGTTTATAATGCATATATAGTAATTGCTTTGAGATGTTTGAGGTAAACGAAATGTAAATAGATTACATGCTGTGTTTTATATGGCAAATATTGACCGCACCCATTGACTTCCATAGTATTTTTAATTTTTTTTTTCCTACTATGGAAGTCAATGAGTGCCATCAACTGTCTTGTTACCAAAATTGTTCAAAATATCTTCTTTTGTGTTTAACAGAAGAAAGAAACTCATACCAGTTTGGAACAACTTGAGGGTGAGTAAATTATGACAACATTTTCATTTTTGGGTGAACTATTTCTTTAACATAATCAAATTAATTAATTGAAGTATATGAAAAGAATAACAATTATTTTTCATTTGATTGGTAAAATAAAACTGGCCCTCATAAACATCAAACCACAATCAAATTAAGTTGGCAAATGTTAATTTCTGACACTATGGTATGTATGTTTATATAGATATATTTATGCTGCTCATCCACCAGTCCATCTACAACTGACTGATGCAAACCTTTACAATAAAGATAAAACTCACAAAACTACAAAATCATCAGAATGGGTTTTGACAAAATAATTGGTTGTGACAATAGCTTGTGACAGGTGATCAAACCTCAGGCTGCGAGAGAAGACACTGAGGAGGCCTGAGAAATACAGATTAGTAGAGATGGCACTTTTGTTGAATAAAAAGGCTCTAGAAGAACTGAAGTGACCTGAATGAGTATATTGAAAGTCATGTGCTTTGTCCGAATAGGATCCAACCTTTAATTACACCTTTGTGCACCTGCTAAGCCATGAGTGGCCTTCGTAATGAAACAAGAACCTCTATTGTGAGCCGCTCACACACATTCTGTCACACGTCTGTTTTCATGCCTGTGCTCACCTGGATTGGAAGAGGTTGTAGGTTAAAGTTTGTTTTCTTTTTCAATCCTCTAGGGAACAGGTTTCAGCCTTTTCTGACCCTAGGATCACCATTTATAAAGCTATATAAACCCTAAAACTGGATAATCTCCCATAAAAAAATAAAAATAAAAATAATCTAAATAGCATTTATATAGCATAAATAGCATATATATATATATATATCTACATGAGAGAGAGAAAAAGTATTTTCTGAGCAAAAAAAAAAAAAAATCTAAACTTTAAAACAAGTTAACTTATTAGCAAGTTTTGTTTCAAGTTTTACAAGTGTACTTTATACTTTTTCAATGATTTATTAGATAAAGTTTTTTTTTTTTTTTTTTTTTTCCATTTTTGAGAACACAATACACAAGATTGCTTTTATTTGGATCTGAAAGACACTACAATGAAAACAAGATCCAAATACTCTGGGAAGGGTCTTTGGCAAGGTGACAGATCTACAATTCATGGCTCACATGCTTGTACAGGTTCTTCCAACACACACACACACACACACACACACACACACACCTATCTTTGTAAATCTAATTTCGACTGTTAAAGTTTTTTTTTATTTGACCCAATTGAAAAATTTCACTACACCTGCTACAAAAGCATTTTTTTAATTCATGATTAATATTGCATTGCATAATGTTTGCTTATACAAACTGACAACCACAAGTAAAATCGCATTCAATTATTTAATATGGACTAAAATATTTTTTTTGTTTGCAATTTCAAGTAAGCTATATTTAACCTGACAATCGAGTCGTTTATACAGGTTTTGAAATGAAAACTAGTCTAAAATTAAGAAACCCTTAGAAAACAGTAAAAACATTGAGTTTACATGTGATTCATTTAAAATACTTTATTATTCCAATATCCAAATATGAAACTAAATCCCACAGAAAAAAAGGGGTTTCTATTTGTAGCATGCTGTCTTTTAATTTGATCATTGCACATTATAAACAAGACAAACATTCGCTTAATAAAGGTTAGCCAATGCAAACATATGTATAGAAAACAGTTGACAATGAATAGAAAGGACCAATAAGAGCAAAACGTATTGAGTATTCAAGAATATCAAAATGCGTACATGTTGGCATGTCTGGATTTATGAGGTGAATGTATCATGGTAAATCTGAATACTATGACTGCGTCCAATTTTAGACATGCACTCACAGACTTTCCTAAGCACTTCCCCTCAAGGGAATCCAAATCGCCATTTTGAAGTGCGTTCAACTTCGTCAAGTGGCCGAGGGAAGTTTACTTGGATAGACACTCAAACCCCTTGATTTTGACCGAGGGAGCAAGTCTACTCAACATGTACACTACAGGCAGATCCGTAGACCACAATGCACCATGATTATGACGTCACAGCAGACTGTGCACAACTCTATATTGTATGATATTGGCGTTATTTTGACATTTAACCTTAAAACCTTTTTTAAGTTTTATATTTAATATATTAATATATTCATATTTAAAATTTGTTTATATTTAATTTATGTGAGGATCGATCCTTTTGATACAACATGAGTATCAAAAGTATCAATATTTCATCCCTAATGATGGGACGCTCAAACAACAGATCAATGTTTTGAAAGCTCAGCACACAGCCACAGTATTATCAGTTACCCTATCTCTATCTTACATCTATCCATGTTTGAACTGGGTAGGATAAAATATGTTAACACATACACAAAATATTAATATTACGACAGAAAAAAGCAAATCAGATCAAATCTGTGCACTGCAGAAAACCACTAATTGCTAGAAGGATCTTCACAGAACATTAAGCCAAAGAAGAGCGTTTGGATGAAAGCTGATAACACTTCCTTCATTATTGAGCTAATGATAAGGGTCTCCATAAAGACAAAGAGATAATGCCAGCCAATGCTAATGCTTCTGTCATCTTCAGCCAATTTTCATACTGCATGTGCTGTAAACCACATAAACACGAGAAAAACATGCCTTTCTTATGTAGGTCTGTGATGAATAGATGCTTTCTTGGCCAAAACTCACTCATTGGCTACTGGAAATAGGTCCCTAATCGCACCAGAACACTGCTGATGGTCTCAAACCACAATCTCTGACGTCTTAGTGAAATTATCTGTACATCTTCTAAGACTTGAATATCTATTATAATAGATCTTCTAACAAGACAACCATAGAGAAAGAAGCACAATGTGACTCATGCCCAATTCCGATTTGTTGACTATATCTAAATGTTTTGACGACCAGCTTACATCTTCTTTTAAAAGTGACCCATATCTGATATCTGCATTTACACTATACACTTGGCGAAACAACCCAGACATATTGACCTGGAAAAGCTTAGGCTGAAAAGAAAGTAAAAACGGTGCATCTTGCAATGGATGCAGACGAAATGATAATACAAGCTTTTGCTTTCTGCACCATTTTTAAAAGGTCAGCAAAACATTGGTCTCTTAAGGCAGAGAAAAAAAAAAGAGGAGAGCCCTTGTTGCAGCCTGGACACTGAAAAGAGTCATGTGATCACGGTCGGTGTGCAACTGAGTTGACGTCATTCAACATCGACGCTTTTTCAATGATGTACGACTCACATTGACGGGAATATCCGATATGTTTGCTTACATGGCAGACAAAAAATTAGCATATTCAGAAATTTTCGCTAGTTTTCTAGGCAAGATTTCTAAATTTTTGTTTAGTTTAAGTCATGGCCATAAACCACCATAGACAATGAGGGGGACAAGTCCCTTCCCCAATAATTAGAAATGGCCAAATTGTCCACCCCAATATTTTAAATTATTGCACTGCTCTGCTGCACTTCATTACGCAGCGCTCTGTGTGTTGTCAGGATGACAAAAAAGTTTAAAACTTACATTTTGGTGACTGGTCTGCCTCAGTGGTCTAACAGCGCTCGTCAATGTGAAAATGACAGAGATGGCCAATCAAATCAAAGTAGGCGGGGTTTACTGTTCACCGAATTAGAGCGGGAATTCCAGCATGATGCGTCTGTTTGAAAGAGAGTGAGGTAAGATGTAAATAGCAAAACATTTAAAACATGTTTTGCGTTAAAAAGGTTAAAATGAAAATATGCATTTGCATGATTCATGTACTTCCTAACCGAGTGTGATGAGACACCTTTACGTTTTCGACATTAGGCATACAAATAAAAGTAGCCTAACATGTATGCATATTTTAATGCAAATGTGACCAGTCACGGAAAGTAGGGACACAAGTCGGTTTTGGGGCATTTTGAGTTATTCACAGATTCTGAAAGTGCAGTCTCCAAGCTTTCCAACGATGTGTGACACATGGAAATCTGATAATATTTGGAGAAGTTGTGGCCATTTGAAGGTAGGCAATCAAGAAAGCTCTATAGGGAGAAAAACACCTCTAAAGTTGCAGTTCTCGCCTGTTCTCACCTGCTGGGAGTGACAATAGGGCTCATTTACATCTCATTTAGATAAGCCATACCCCCTGTAAAGCTGCATGGACCGCATACTATTAATAATAAAGGTTAATGTGCATTGTAAATGTCAGTAATTTATCTTTTTTGACTTTTATAAAAATGATTTAGAGGCTGAAATATAGAAAAACTCTATTTGAACTTGTGCATTGTAGATAACATGTTGCAAGACACTCCTTTAAAATCTGCCCATCATTTTTAATGTTATTATTTTAATGTTTATGTAAAGAAAAAGTACATATTGATGCTAATTTTATTTTTTATTTGCTGGTTTTCCACATAAAACTTGGTGAATTTACTTTTTGAACAGGATTCTGTGATAACCGTGATCATTTTGGTCACTATAATCATGAAATGAAATGTTCTCACCTGAGAAGCCTGTTAAAGAAGAATAGGCAATCCAGGAAATAACTGGACTAACAGAGAGGCCAGAGATCGCTAACTATGGCTATTCAAAACACTTTTCAAGTCAATAAATACACGATTGAGGCGATGAATGCATGTATTGACTGAATTTGCGTCTGAATAGCGCTGGCTCCGTGGGCGTGGCCGCATTAGCAGATAATGAGCTGAATCACGGACTTCTGACATGGCTCTCTTTTCATACAGATTACATAAACACAGAAGGTTTGTTTTCGATTTGACTTACACATTTTAACTCTTGACATTTCAAAGTTTTTTCAGACATAGGCTAAGTATAATTTTTTTATGATTAGTATTCACTAAGTTACAGTTCATTTTCTGAGAACTATCAGATTGGACTTCGTTCAGAGGGAGACGAGAGATCACGCATAATGTTAGTTTTCTTTATTTTATTAAAAAAGCACAACATTTTGTTTTTACTCTGAGTGTACACAAATAAAAGAAGACATTCTATAGTTTCAATTGATATATTACTTATGTCTCTATGACAAAAAATGACGGAGTATTTTAAGTCTGTTTTGCTGCAATGTGAAAAAAATCCTGCAAAATGCGCCGGCGCGTTACCCGACTCCAGAGAGGTAATGTCTTATTATGCCGCTTTCATCGTCGCTCAGATCGTCTTCAGAATCAGTGAGCGCTTGTTCATAAGCATCCGGCTTGTCGAAGAAGTACTTCAAAACATTCATTGAATTTTGATATCAGCTAGAGCCGGCCAGAGCGCTGCATAGTAAGTAGCCACGCTTCCCAGTATGGAAATACACACAGACAATGACACGCCCCTACTGCGTGCTAGAGTCTCCGAAAAACAAGCCGATTTCAACCTCAAAATGTACGCTTTTAAATATACCAATACTGCTATCTCAAACACGGAAAGGCTTCTTCATGATCTCAACTAACAGATTCTGCAAAAAAAACAAAATCACCAATTTTGAAAAAAAATGCTTCTTTCTCATTTTGCTCGAGAGTTGTGCTGCCGACTTGTGTCCCTGGTTTCCGTGACGGGTCACAAATATTATTTGCAATTAGTTAAAAAATGATTATTTCCCAAAATAACGAAAAATGACAAAAACACATAACAAAATTTGTAATACTTTAAGATTAAAAATCAAAGCAGAAAATATCATTCAAAAATAAAAACAATGATAAAACATAAATAATATTGAAATAATGCCAATATAGAGATAATGACAGACATTGGTGTCTTGGCAAATCTGTTTATGGGAAACAAGTCATAAATTATATCTTATATCTTATATTAATTCTCCTAGACGAGATTATATGGAGAGCAAATGGAGAAATGTTTGAGTTCGTAGCTCTTGGTATATCTGAGCACAGTTTGAGACATTTGAGATCTTCTCTGAAACTCTAGAGGAGACTCGTGTCAAATTTCTGTGGTCCAGAAAAGTCTGAAAATCAAGAGTTAGGAAACATTTTCACTCCTATCTAGGAGAAACAACCGAGATCCCATGTGTGATTTCTTTTCCTACAATATAATGAGTGAGTCACACATCAGACGGTCATCAGATGATGACCTGGACAGATTGCCGCTCTTTATCATCACAGGCTGTTGTCTGAACTCCAGACGTCGGACAGATCTCGTGTCATATGGACAGAGCCAAGCCGACAGGAGCCAGAACGATGTCGCCCTCATGATATTTCATCCAAAATCTACTTTGATTGCCTCCTGCAGGTCTTTCAGTAAATATTTCATTAGTTCACTGTTGGATATTAATCTGGAACCACAGGTGTTTTGCAAGTGAAAAGTTTTCAAATTTTTGCTAAGTTAAAATCGATAGTCCTTGAGTGCTAATGCACTTCTTGGCTTGTGAGGGCAGCAGTTCATCATACTGTTTAACTACTGCAAGTGATAGACTGCTTGCTGTGTTTTTTTGGAAAACAAATGAAGATATTTTGAACTGGGGCAGTTGAGCTCCAAAAATGCTCCCATTGTGCTTCAAATGACTCATGCACTATATTCAGAGCCTTGAAAGCTTTAAATCACTGCTATTCACTGAAAATGTTGCCCTATACAGGAGTCTCACCAGTTCAAATGTGTTGTCAATAATGAGACATGCAAGAACCAATGACATCAGTTAACATATGGCTTCAGAAGATTTGGAAAATCTGTCAGAGAAAAATAATGTGTTTGGAACTACATACAGGTGAGTAAATACTGATTTTGAATTTTTCCTGTGAACTATTCCTTCACTTAAGTTCTAGATCTCATCTACCTTTAAGTAGGTTAAAATATTAATAATAAGTTCAGATTATTATTAAATGTGTTTTAGAATAAGAAAACGTTTGAAAAATGTGTCTGCACATTTTTGCTTTGAATGCTTTGATGAAAGAGCCAAAAGAGCCTTTTTTAACCAAAAGAAAACATTTTCCAAATATCATAACCATTTAATCTACAGACAAATCTAGAGATATTACTGTTATTTTACCCACTCAAGAGATAATTATAACATTTCGCAGAGATCTGTCCGTTTAAGTGATCACTGATGTCATACAAGTATTCATTTGCTCTGGACATTCTTCTAAACTCAACAGCGGTTACTAAGCAGGACAGAAACCTCTAAACGGGTCAATTATATACGAGTACATCATTCTCTTTTGTGCTGTAGACGCTTCATGCTTATATGTTCATGGTTGAGCAAACTAAAGACCTAAATGATATTTCTTAAAGGTGCCCTAGAATCAAAAATTGAATTTAACTTGGCATAGTTGAATAACAAGAGTTCAGTACATGGAAATGACATACAGCGAGTCTCAAACACCATTGTTTCCTCCTACTTGTGTAAATCTCACTTGTTTAAAAGACCTCCGAAGAACAGGCGAATATCAACATAACACGTTAGCTAAGTAGTTACATGTTAAGTAACAGTCGGGATCATTAATATGTACGCCCCCAATATTTGCATATGCCAGCCCATGTTCAAGGCATTACACAAGGGCAGCCAGTATTAACGTCTGGATCTGTGCACAGCTGAATCATCAGACTAGGTAAGCAAGCAAGGACAATAGCGAAAAATGGCAGATGGACCGATAATAACTGACATGATCCATGATTACATGATATTTTTAAGCTGTCTTTCTAAATGTTTCTTTAGCATGTTGCTAATGTACTGTTAAATGTGGTTAAAGTTACCATCGTTTATTACTGTACTCACGGAGACAAGAGAGCCGTCGCTATTTTCATGCAGTCTGTATAATTCAAAAACACAACTTCATTCTTTATAAATCTCTCTAACAGTGTGTAATGTTAGCTTTAGCCATGGAGCACTATCAAACTCATTCAGAATCAACTGTGAACATCCAAATAAACACTATACTCACATGATCCGACGCATGCATGCAGCATGCATGACGAACATCTTGTAAAGATCCATTTGAGGGTTATATTAGCTGTGTGAACTTTGTAAATGCACTGTATTATAGTCGAGAGCTCAGGGGGCAGGGAGCGTGAGATTTAAAGGGGCCGCGCGCTGAATCGGTGCATAGTTAATGATGCCCCAAAATAGGCAGTTAATTAAAATTAATTAAAACAAATCTATGGGGTATTTTGAGCTGAAACTTCACAGACACATTCAGGGGACACCTTAGACTTATATTACATCTTGTAAAAACTGGTTCTAGGGCACCTTTAAAGAGAAACTCTTAAATTAATGCACATTAAATGATGCATTTGAGGTTGGATATCTACCATTTATAAAAAGAAAACAAAGGACTACAAGCTATAATTTAATCGAGCGGTTTTTAACATGTATTCTGAGGATCAGGGAGTAGAACATTCTCATTTTTATCCATAATAGATTAATCATCTCTGTCAAGCTTTGATGATGTTCACTGAGGTCATAAAATTGGGTCATAAGGCTTACAGTGAAACCTTAAACTCCTTAATATTACAAAATGATTCTCACAAAAATAAATCACCAAATGTCCAGGATCATATTTCACCCCAAATACTAAAGAACATAAATCAGGAAAATATTCAGTATATTTAATATACTATTATATTATTTAAATTGTAAAGTACAATTGTAGGTGCATCATGGTAGTATTCTTGTACATTTTTTGCATTAAGAGTAATGACAATTTTGGAGAAGATGTGTGAACACCATCTCCATGGTCAAACATGGTTATGGGGGTTCTTTGCTATTGCAGGAAGTAGATATCTTGCTGTATGAAGGACATCATGAATTCTTTGAAGTATCAAGCCTATTTGGCAAAGATGGTGATGCCTTTGATGCAGAGACTGAAGCTTAATGATCAATGGACTTTTCTGCAGGACAGCCGTCCCAAAGTATACATCCAAATTTACTTAAGCTTGGTTCAGGGATCAGTTATTCAATGTTATTGAGTGGCCTGTACAGTCTTCAGATTGAAATCTCATTGAATATATTTGGTGGAATTTGTAGAAAGCAGTGGTAACATGGAAACCAAAGACTATCAGTGATCTAGAAGCTTTTTCAAGCGAGGAATGGGCCAAGCTTGCAGTAGAGAGGTGACAGAAGCTTCTAAGCACTTACAGACAGAGTTTATTGGAGGTTATAAAGAACAAAAGATTCTGCACAAAATTTAACTTTTGGGGGTTGAGTAATTTTGTACAAATATGTTTAGAGCCAAAATTTGTAATCAGTAATATAATCTCTTAGATTACACATTTTTGGTAACGTAATCTGACTACTTTTGGATTACATTTAGATTACTTTTGTGCTAACCCTTATTTGATGTCATATACATTGTAGGATAATCTTGTACTATTTTGACAGATACAAAGAAAAAATATATTCAAAAAAAAAAAAAAAAATGTATATATATATATATAATATTTATTTTTATTTTTAATATGGGTTTTGGGATGAAACAAGACCTTGACATTTCTTTATAAGATCCATGTACATGTAATATAATAAATAAGTAATTCAGATGGATTGAATGGGGCTATTTAATGTACAGAAGGTCATATAAATGGTTTTACAAGATCAAATGACAGTTTCCTTCTGTAACATAAAAATAATGAAAAGTGTGCTCAAAGCACCATTGCAAGCACTGCTATTAATTACAAGTCCTCTGAAAAGGTTACAGACATAAGCAAAGGTCTAAGATATTACAACCACCTCAGCAAAACATGCATTATCTTGTTCCACAGATAGAAAAACTACAGAAAGCAGAGAAGCAACTAGCCCTGAAACGGGACACCGCTGTCAGATGGACTGAGTGGTTTTCATTCTTCCTAGCTCAATTTTTGCAGTATGTCCCTGTTTGTAAGTGGTTTGGTACAGACGATTTAATAAATCCATCTGTTGGTCATGATTCTCAGAGTGCCTTTTAAATTATTCATACTTTGCATACATGTTTGCTCAGGCTTTCATTTTGTTACTGGGTTCATTCCTGTTCTGCAGAACCTTTTGAGTACTTGTGTTGTAATTTAAGGAAGTATTTCTTTAAAAGATTGTACCAGACTTCAGAAAAATGGTCTGAGAAAACTCAGACACTTAAACTGTTATCAATTATAACTGGATTATTTACACAATGGCATGAAAATGATCAAGATTTCTAACAGGATGTACATAAAGAGCTAATTGGTGACAGACAGCTTTTGCTTACATGAAAACGTAATCTTGCAAGTTTGCTTTCAAATAAAGGTTAATAATATCAAAATTATTTTGTGATGTGATCAAACAGGATGAATGTTTTACAGAGACACAAACCAACACCACAACATAATTCACTAATACTCACTAGTGTTTGGGCTGTTGAATTCCCTCCAAAATGATGTCACTTCCTGGAGGATGATGTCATTAGAGAGGTGGTTTTTTTAAACTGATATTTCATCAAACTATAACACAATGGAAAGTGATATTAAGTGATATTAATATTATATACTATAGTGCCAAATGTTTCGGGACACCTGCCTTCAAGTGCACATGAACTTTAATGACATCCCATTCTTAATCCGTAGGGTTTAATATAATATATAATATAATAACTCTTTTGGGAAGGCTTTGCACAAAATTTAGGAGTATATTTATTGGAATTTGTGACCATTCTTCTAGAAGCGCATTTGTGAGGTCAGGCACTGATGTTGGATGAGAAGGCCTGGCTCTCAGTCTCTGCTCTAATTCATCCCAAATGTGTTCTTTGTTATGATACCACTAACAGTTGACCGTAGAATATTTAGTAGTGTAAAAATGTGCAGGAAATTTCATGTACGGACTTACTGCACAGATGGCAACCTATATATAAAATGCGATATCCGTCGTGTTATTCTGTCATGTTTTCTCCATTTCTTCCCAAAACGCGACAAACGCCAGTCTCCTTTTTCTGCAGAACGCGATATATCCGCTCTCCACCAATCACAGCGCACCATTCCACCCACTGTAAACATTAAAGTCTTTTTAAAAAGCCGATTTTAATAACAATGTACTCGGCAAATGTGTTTATTTAACCGTGCGGTGGCGCCAGATACTCTTTAATCGGTAATGACAAATAATTCATAACATTAACAAGATGACCATTGGAGTGACGGCTGAATGTATTTTTAGTAAATTGGCTGAATATAAGATAAATATTGGCAAAGTTTAGACTCTGTCATACATGTGAATCAACTTACTTTGTTGTATATTTTCAATTTGAAAAATAACTTTTATATTGGTGGATTAATTGCATTTTGAAAAAAAAAGTGTCATGGATTTATTGCATTTTGGGGAAAAAATAATACGTTTTTATAATAAACTTTTTAAAATCAAAATGTAGATTTGAATTTTTTTATGTTTTTATATCCAAAAGATGCTATGTGAAAGTTTGAAACAGAAAATAGTGGTTTTCATCTTGCCAATGTTTTGGTAAAGAAAACACCTTTTTACTCAAAATAATCAAAATGGAGTTATTGCGTTTTGGAACCAAACTCTTCATATATATATATATATATATATATATATATATATATATATATATATATATATATATATATATATATATATATATATATATATATAAACCAGGAATTATGAAAAAATAAGAAACTGTAATGTTTTAATAAACATTTTTTGGATTATTATAGAAGTTAGATTAATTAAATACTCTATTCAACTTTCTGTTCAACAGTGCTAGACTGAGATAAATCCCCTTTTAAAAAATATTTAATTGAAATATAAATTAGTAATGAATCATTTTTAATCATATAATTAAATGCAGATTTTTTTTTAAATTTAAAAATATTTTTATTTAGAGTAAAATTATTGATGTAATTTAATTATTAATTACATTAACTTAATAGCAGTGTTGAACAGAAAATGAAGGTACTGTACAAAGACAAATGCTGCAATTTCTCAGAAAATTGCTACATTTTTTATAGTTTATATATATTTATTTTCAGGAAATTTAGCAGTGACCTAATGAAATGAAACCACTTCATAAATAAGCCTTTGAACGACTGTGCTCAAATTTAAAACTACAAAGAATGAAAACATCAAATGTAAATGCTGACCCTGAAGCAGAATGTTGAAGTTCCCTTCCTGAGATGACCTAAAAATACATTGTGTATGTGACATGAATTAATCTTGACTTTGAAATCGCTGACCTGAGCCTGCAGCACCTGTGGCTTTAATTGAGCTGAGACAGATTTAGATAATTTGACATTTAGCAGCAGACACTTTTATATAGGGTCAATTTTAGAGGTGGTCCCTATGGAGCGACATAAGGTTAAGCGTCTGACCCAGAGCACAGCAGTGATAAAGCCAGATTATGATCTCAGGATCTCTCGGGCATTCGGCACAATCCTGCTTCTCACTTGAGATCAAACCTCTGACCTTTGGGAGAGCAGCTTAGATCACAGGAGTTTAGCCCACAGATGGGTTAATGCCACCCAGGGGTGTATAAAACACACAAACAACTACACACATAGGCCTACTCTTTTTAACATTAAATTATTTGGCTCTGAACTGCAGTATATGTGCATCATCAATGAAAGCGCCATCATGAGCACTAGCTTAAAACTGATCATTCAATCAGTGTATAGTCAGTAGAGTATAGTCAAGTTATGTTTACCACAGGCTTTATTTTACACATAAAAAAAAAAAAAAAAACATTATAAAACCCCATAGGAAAATCTCAATGGAACCAGCAGGGAATTAGTCTTCCAGGTTCTGACGTTATACTTGCATCACTCAAAAGAGCATTAACTTTTTACACTCTAAAAAATGCTGGGTTGTTTCAACTCAAATGTGGGTAAAAAAAATGGACAAACCCAACCTTTGGGTTAAATTTTTAAATTACATTTTTAACCTAATGATTGGGTTTGTCCATATTTGACCCAAATTTGAGTTGAAACAACCCAGCATTTTTTAGAGTGTAGTGTCACTGACCAGATACAGACACAATACGTACGACAACCAATGTAATCAAACGTTGCCAGATTCAAGTTCATGTGTTTTGGATAAAACTGAACTTGCTTTTAGAGCATTTCACTGAATAATTCACTTTTAAAGTTTGGCAAGCCATGCAAGAAGCAGCGAAATATTGTTTTGCATAAAACCAAGTGTGAATCCAGATGTGGTTCTTTCTAGAGATGCACCGATTGCATTTTTCTTGGCCGATTCCGATTTTCCAATTTTTTGTTAGTGAGATCGGCCGATACCGATTTTTGCCGATTCCGATTTTCTTTCTATAATTGACAACATATACAAACAAAAATCTACTTTTCTTCAATGCAAAGTTTTATTTTCATTAAAAAAAGTAAAAGTCAGTAATAAAATATAAACAGTTCAAATAAATGCAATAGAATAAAGAGAGCTATGGTTAACTGGGTTTCTATTCAGGTAAGAAATACTACAGAAATTAAAGTAATCAAATGTGAAATGACACATTCAGTGTTATTTTACATTGGTTACATTAATTTCTGTAGTCTTTATTGTAAATATTAATACAGATCAATTCTTACCATTAACGTTATAAAACGTATTCAGTCAAGAGCTGAAATTGATTTTCTTTGTCTTTGGTTCTTTGATTAACGTGACAGACAGCAGCAGGAATATTGGACTGCTGTCCCTTTAAGAGTCTATGGACGGTATTCAACACACAACATGGGTTCACTTTCTTAGCTAACGTTACTTAACGATTCAAAACTGACTGTGTTTATCTGTATACTCGCCAAGATTGCCTGTGCCGCTGGTTTTGACATACTTTTGTATGCATTTGACAGTTTAAGCGCATTATTCTACTCATTTTGGTACTTGTGAGTCTGTTTGACTTCTATCTCTGTTTGAGACTGAGCGTGGCTTGTTCGCTTCACTACTATAGATCAGTAGTGCGCACGCTTTCGGTGTGAGCGCGAAACCTGTGGGAATGACTAAAATGTATGCGCAGTAAGCACTATTTAACCGGAGCGAATGAGACGAGTGAGAGAGAGGAGGCGCCCGCGCGAGTGTGTGTGTGTGTCACTTCACCGTGACAGAGAAGAGAGCGAGAACGCGCATTTGACATTATTGCCTGTGCAGCTGGTAACAAAACGGATCGGCTTGGAATCGGTAAGAAGTGACACTGATCCGATCCCTGGCCGATCAATCGGTGCATCTCTAGTTCTTTCATGCTAATCAAACTCTCACGTTAAACATACAGAACTTGGTTTAAGAAGATGTCATCAGGAGATTAGTGAGAAAAAAAAAAAAAAAAAAAAATTCAAAAAAAAAAAAGATTCTTTCCAGCATTTTCATCCTGAAGTGAAGTTCAGCGGGGACAATGTATGATAAAGAATTCAGAAATCAAAGTGCAGTTTCGTGTTGCATACAAAGTGAGTCATTGCTATCCATTTATCGTCACAGTTAAGCAGCAATGAATATGCTCACTTTATTAATGACTCCATCTCTGAGAAATTGTAAAGGAATATTAAATATGTAGCAAATGAACTGTGGCTAACAGGATAGTGCCGGACAATCGAGTACTCGGTCTCGAGAGATGGACATGACTGTCGGATTCGGTGTCAAATGTGATAAGATGGTTGGAGAAAAGCTTCACACCGGCTTCGGATAATTGCACAGATTAGTCACTGGAGCTCATTCATAATGAATCTGTGTTGTTAATTATGTATGTTTGTCCTGTCTTCTTTGTGTGAACGAATGTTTTTATCTCATTGTATGCATCAAGCACTTGTGATGGATGTGCAGAATCTCAGCAGCACAATGATTGCCGAAGCCTTGATGTTTCATGTTTTATATATAAAACTCCATACAATGTAGATACAGAAATAAATATTTCATCTGAGTTCTTTCGTATATAGTTGAATTTCCACAATTGCAACCATGGGTCACAATAACCATACGGAAGTGTATGGGTTTGATTCACTTCAGAAGTGAAACATCCACAGTGAGGTCACACGTTAATTGGCTGTGAACAATAACATACAAAGATATTAACTATTATGTAAAACGCCGAAGTTATAAGCCAACAGGATGTCTTATTCAAGTCACAACATTGTTCTACATGGCTTCTGAATGCATATAGAAAAAAACACAGCAGTGTCTGCCTGAACTTTTGAAGACTTTCTGGTAAAAAAAAAATGTGGTGTGCAGCAGTGAAGTGTGTACTAGATAAGAATTATCACAAGTCACATAATGCTTAATGCAATATTTGCGGTACACTGCCTACTGTTTTTCTTTGACCAATCCCAAGCAGTACGCATTATGCTCTAAACATTTCCTAACAGTAATATGCTATGTTGACCTCACCTCATTTCATTAAATGCAGTCAGTGCAATGCACTATATAGTGTACTATTTCTTATATTATTTTTGAAAATTAGTACAAACAACAGTTCGCAATATGCAGAACTTTGTGTTTCAAACAGTATGTATGTAGTTGTCACATGACCTCACTACATGCATGTTTAATTTAGCAAGGTGGTGTCCAATTAGTAGACCGCAAATGTTCTGGTAAATTGTATATTAATTGGTAAATTATTTTGCATTTAATTTAATTAGTTCTTTTTCTTATGATTACTTGTTTTTTGTATAATGCTTTGGCAATATTGTATGTAAACACAATCATGCCAATAAAGTACTAAATGTATACAGAATACTGCAAACATACTATGAGTAGTGTAAACTCTCCTGTTCGAACCGCCCGCTCTAAGTGGGACTCAAACCCGGGTCCACTGGCATGGAAGTCGGGCGCTCTAACAAGGAGGCTAAAGATTGCAGTCTTAAGCATCAGTTGTTAAAAAGCCTCTTGAGATCAGGGGAGTGAGGTTTACACGCACATCCATTACACTCACCCCCCTAAACCTCAATCCCATCCAGATCACAGATCCAATGTAACCCCTCCTGTTCGAACCGCCCACTAAGCGGGACTTGAACAAGGGTCTGCCGGCACGGGAGTCGGGCACTCTAACAAGGAGGCTAAAGACCGCAGTCTCTAGCGTCAGTCGCTAGAGCGCCTCTTGAGATCAGGGAAGTGATACGTTTCCGACATGTATGGAGTCAAATTAATGCCTTAAAGTTTTGCACAAAAATAAAGTTTTGCAAAACACAAAAAAGAATTGAGCAATAAAAAAATGTTTTGCAAACAAAAATAAAGAATTGCAAAGGAAAAATAAAGTATTGAGCGGAAAAAAAAGTAAGTTTTGCAAACAAAAATAATAAATTGCAAAATAAAATAAAGTAGTGCAAAAATAAAAAATATAATCAATTACAAAAATCAATGACAGCTGTAATCCTATTTTATCTTTGCCACATATTTTTCATGCTCAAACCTACTAAATCATTTGCAACGCTCATTTTATTCTGCGTTTCAGTCAAGCGTGCGCTCACGATACTGGTTTTCTTTTGCGCTGCACTTTTCTGTGCGGATCTCTTTATGGCACTGGTTTGACGTGGGGGTGGAGTCAAGAAACGGGGGCACGCCTCCACGAAATACATTGGAGGGGAACGTAATCGGCGACAGGTGAAATAATTCTTTGACATGGTTAAAAATAATGAATGGTTTGTTTTTGTTGGTTTGTTTAGCATATGTTGTCGCCAATTACGACCCCCTCCAATGCATTTCTTCTAGTAATATGACCCGTTGCGCTCTGTCTCACTGCCTGTATCCACTTTTGTGTCCTTAAACATTCGTTTTTTGCGGTCGACAGCTTATAAAAACTTATTTCTGGGTTTTTTAGCTTGTTAGCTGTACACCTTGTCACACAGCAGCTTTTAGGCATTGTTCTGTTTTTTGTAATGAGTCAGAAAAGACAAGGCAGCAGCCTGGAGACGGTTGGATTTTTTTTTTTCCCCGGTGGGCGTGGTTTTCAGATTATAATAAATGCGCTCTGTCTCTATGCTTGATCTGTTCTGTTACGATCTGCGTCTCCTGCCGATGACGTGTTTCGCGGGGGCGTGCCCCCGTTTCTTGACTCCACCCCCACGTCAAACCAGTGCCATAAAGAGAACCGCACAGAAAAGTGCAGCGCAAAGGAAAACCAGTATCGTGAGCGCACGCTTGACTGAAACGCAGAATAAAATGAGCGTTACGAATGATTTAGTAGGTTTGAGCATGAAAAATATGTGGCAAAGATAAAATAGGATTACAGCTGTCATTGATTTTTGTAATTGATTATATTTTTATTTTTGCAATTTATTATTTTTGTTTGCAAAACTTATTTTTTTTCCGCTCAATACTTTATTTTTCCTTTGCAATTCTTTATTTTTGTTTGCAAAACATTTTTTTATTGCTCAATTCTTTTTTCTGTTTTGCAAAACCTTATTTTTGTGCAAAACTTTAAGGCATTAATTTGACTCCATAGTCATAAGCTTCTCCTTGACTTTTGTACTCTACAAACTAAAGGCCAAATGCTGAAAGCAAGTTAACTCATTAGAGAGAAGAATTACATATTAGATCTCTTTAATATCTCCGTTTCTGCTTGAGAGAAAGATCAGATGAAGACATTAGTTGTCCTGCAGATTGACTAGATTAGGCTAGAATTTCAGAACGATGTCTCAAACTGTGCTGACAAATCAAAGTTCACAAAAAGTCCACACATTCCCTACAGCTGTTTGTTTCAGGATCAGAGACGCTCAAGTGCTCCCGTCGGCCCTTTCCTGCGACACATAGCAGGGAAAACATGGATTTGAATTCCCATGATATTGCAGCTACATCAATGAGATCACCAAGAGCCATCCACCAGATGGGTTTGCCAGCTGTGCCATTGATCATTTGAGGCCGTTGTAATTTCCTTCCATGTAACCAAAGCTTTTGAGTAATGCTTGTGTAAGACCAGCATGTGTTGTCTCAGGACAATCGTCTGTGTTTCTGAGGTGTTACACTCTCGGATCTGCAGATGAAACAGATCTGATGCGAGATGCTCAGTTCTCACTTGCACCGTTCCATTCGGAAGAACATCAGAGGAGTCTGTTCAAGGAAAGCCATTACATATTCCCATCCTCTTTCATTGGGTGTTGTCTGGGGCTGGAAGTCAGACCTTCACAGCATAAACAAAACTGACCTTAGTATTGTTTTTATCAGCGTCTAGCCAGCATTTCTTGTCGACTGCAGTTTTAATCAGGCCAAAGGGCCATCCTCTGTGACTTACCAGAAGAAAAATAAGAATAAGATATCTTTTCCATGTTTCTTACTGAAAATAATACATGTGCTGGACCTAGTGCACCAAATAGTAGACTAACATTTTCATGCATTTCCCTTCAACTGTACTTCAACTCTTAAACTGTAACAAATATGCTCATTTGCTATGAGAAACAACGTAATATACACAAATTACACATTACCAAATTCTTTTTTTTTTTTTTAGAGAAGCTTACTGTAGCTCAAATAGCAGCAACACCAAGGTCATGGGTTTGATTATCAGGGAAATCAAGAACTGATCAAATGTGTACCTTGAATGCAATGTAATTTGTTTGGATATAAGTGTCTGCCAAATGCGTAAATGTAAATGTAAAGTTTAAAGGCCAACCAACCAACCATTTAAAATTATGGAAAGTATTACTGAATTTTATACATGTCAGTGGAGTGAATTCATTAAACAGTCATGCCACTTTTGTGTGCAGTATTTAAATGTCTTTTTCATTATTCACCCGCAAACTTTAATCTGACACTAAATATGCTAAAATAGTAGTGTGATCCGAATACTGCAATTCACAGTCATTCTTTCCTGCACAATGTGACTTCACGCACCATATTTGAATGTGTACGATTTGAGAACTGCAATAGAGGCGAAGACTGTCAGTAAACGACTTAAATGCCTCATGCAAAGCTGTTAGACAGTAGATGGTCACAACAAGTCATTGTATGCTTTCATTTTATGGAACAGGGCAGATTGTGCCTAAAATGCCCTTGCATTTTGAGGGAGACATGAGTGAAAGGAAAAGATTTTTGGCTGAATTCCTTTAAGGAGGTCCTTTCATGCATATTCAGTGTTAAATGTGTTGCCCGTAGGGATCTGTTAGAGACTTGAACATTTCACCCAATGCCCTTTAAGAAAAATTGTGCTAATTTAACAGACAAACTGTAGCTGAGAAGGCTGTCTTGTTGTGACTGCTCTGATCCTCTGTGTGGACAAAAATAGGAGCGAGAGACCTTTCTCAGCTAATTTCTGCTCTCCTGTCAAATTATGACACTATGCTAACAATGCAAGGTTTTATCGCATTACAGCATGAGTTCTACACAGAAACCAAAGGTGCAGACTGCAAAAATCCCATCAGTATTGTCTTGTTTTGCAGTAAAAGCATCTAAATAAGCTAAATTCACCTAAGAAGCAAAGGTGCAGGAAATACTATGTCTGTCTGTCTATTTTTGTTTCACACTCTGATATAGCAAATGACATTTAGCCAAGCAGCAGTCCTTCATTTCTATATTTTTAGTGCAGAAAAAGCAATGATTCAAACGCTTGACTGTTGTAAGTACAAAATATGGTCTGTGAAGCACGGGTCACACACAGGAAATGGAGAAATTTCAGGCAAAGATGAAAGTAATGAGTATTTCTCTTCATATTAAGACATAATAAATTACTCTGAGACATTAAATGAAAAGGCAGTGTTATGCTCCTGCTGATGAGCCCAAGTCAAGCAGAAAATAACATGTCACTGGGGACTAAAAAACACTCAAGTTCATGTGCACACTTAATGACATGGACCCAGCCTGAATGCTAATCTCAGGTTTGTTATTTTCAACATCCGTGTTCATTAAAGGAGCGTCTCTATGCATGTACTTTGGTCATTTAAAAAAGTTGGAAAAAAGCTCAGAAAAAAACATACACTGATTACAAAATAATCGGTTATTAATATTTAGTTTGGTCTCTTTTGTTTTTGCATGTGTTCATAAATTATTTGTATAACAGCCTGGCTAAAAATGATGCCACACAATTTGGCATGTTTCATTGTGTTATCACAAATAAAACAATTGACTCAGAGTGCTGACTCCAAACCTGACCAAATCTCTCAAAACCTACTTTTGGAGATGTTATATGACTCATTCACTGTTAACTTAGTTCTCATATTGAAAACAAGTTAAAGGTCAAACTAGTTTGTTCCTTTCGAACCTTTTAAAATAAACTGTGCTGCATGTTGACAGAGGATTTTTAGCAGGAATGACATTTCAGTGACACTTTAGTTTAGGGAACACATATTCACTATTAATTACAACTCTTGCCTCAATAAACTCCCAATTAACTGCTTATTAATAGTTAGTAAGGTAGTTGTTGTAGTGGTTAGGTTTTTACGTATGGGGTAGGATTAAGGGATGTAAAATATGGTCATGCAGAACAAGGCATTAATATGTGCTTTATGTACTAATTAGGGGTGTAACGATACGCTCAGGTCACGATACGGTACGTATCTCGATACGGAGTTCACGATACGATACGTATCACGATATTTTGAACAAAATGAAACTGAAATTCAAACAAAATTTATTCAAAAAACATGAACAAATTTCAAAAATTTTCCTTGTTGTACATACAAGATCACATTTCAAGGTTTAATAAAAACCTTCTGTATTCAAATTAACAGTTGAATAGGGTTGTCTGTCACTGAAAAAAAAAATGTTAAATTTAACATGAACTTAGAATTATGAATAGGGGCCGTTCACAAATCCCGTCTAAAAACGCATGGAAGGCGCGGCCGCACCGCTTCTCCTTCTTTCCAAAGCACTTGCGCTCCCGTGGCGTCGGTCGTTGCTATGCAACCATGAACTGAGCTCTCCAAGAGGATCAGGATGTTTCTGCAAAGGATAAATGATTTCTAGCCCTTGCATTAGTTTTACAAATATGGACATTGATCTGGTGAAATCTCTACGAGGAGTTAATCACACTGTAAAACGTCATTTTATGTTGCCCGCAGGTGGCACTATGACTGTAACTGAATATTGTCATGTAGATGTCTTCAGGCCAGGACTCTAATAAAACATGTGAAGTTTCGGACAGTTCGGACATTGTCTGCCCGAGTTACAACAACTTCCTGTTTCATGGCGAAACATCAAACTTTGCCAGGCCGCCACGGACACACCCTTCAGCAAAAACTCTAGATTTTCGCAATTTAACGTCTCAAAGGCCTTTAGATTAGACTGACCAAATATGACGCCGATTTGATTAAAGCTCTAGGAGGAGTTTGTTAAAATAGAACGTGTGGAAATAGCAAAAACTGCAAACATTTTGTAGAGAAAATTAAAAATATCTCACTTCCTGTTGGGTTTTCAGATTTTGCACCCAGGGGCTTTTTTGTAGGTATTGGGCTGTTACATGTGTCTACCGAATTTCATACCTGTATGTGAAACGTAGCACTAAGTGCGCTTAATTGGAATTTTGTAGGTGGCTCGAGCATGTTTAGGCCCTCAAAAATGCAATTCATTTTGGAGAAGAAGAATAATTGGCCAAGCAATTACAATAGGGTCCTCACATCATCAGTGCTCGGATCCTAATAATAATAATAATAATATTTTTTCCATCACTATGAGAGAATTACAATCCTCTCGGTTCTCGGTTCACCAGGGCTTTGTAAGTAGACTACTCTGTATGTTTTCCATGCTTTACAGCCTGTCCACACCACATAAAAGAACTGCACACACTTCTCTTAATGGAGACATAAAGCTTTCCAAAAGGTGGCTCTATTTTAATGACCAGTATGCATCATCGACGACAGTGGCCGCAGGCTCACAGAAACCTCCCGGTCCAATGAATTGCCACACCGTGGATATGTATTGCAAAGATCTGCTAGTGTATTGTGACCTTTAATTAATGTTCAGGAGGATTTGACCAAAACTACTAAAAGTCCCTGACTGGGTGTTAAAGTCAGCATGAAATCAAAACAAACTCTGTTTACATTCCTAATACATCTTCCTGGTCTTATTGTGCATGACCCATCAGTGAGCATTATAAAATCTTTTATTAAACTGTAACTTGCTTCTCCTTTTCGACTTATCTATTCCTGTTATTAACCACCTGACATATAGATAATATATATTAAGATATTAAATAAATATTAAATATATATACTTTTAAAAACATTTAAAATATTTTTTTTTTTAGAGTATATGAATTATTTAATAACACACACACATATATACATATATATATACATATACATATATATATATATATATATATATATATATATATATATATATATATATATATGAGCAATATCACACGAGTAGCCGTGCGATATGGCTGTATATCAGCACGCTGTGATTCGTCCGTAGGCACGAGGCCGCAGGCCGAGTGCCGTAGGTAATCACAGCGTGCTGATATACAGCCATATCGCACGGCTACTCGTGTGATATTGCGTTTATACAACAGTTCGACGGCACGAGTGTGTAAATAAATAAGAACAACAACGGAGTGTCTTTAAAACCGTCTTTTGTGCAGCAGCACTACTTCCTTCCGCCACGGATTCAAATCTCAATTTGACAGTTGGACCAAGCCTCCGTTACTAACTCTAATACGTCACTTTAGAACTAGTAACGAAGGAACGTTGAGTCGCTTCATTGAAACACATTGAATTTTGTACAGTATTAGAGAGAGAGAGAGAGAGAGAGAGAGAGAGAGAGAGAGAGAGAGAGAGAGAGAGAGAGAGAGAGAGATAGAGTAGGCTATTACCTGTGTCTGGTATATTGCATTACATTCATTCTTCAAGTCGATGTCCATAATATTATATCCTTTATACAAGTCCGTTTGAATGTCCGCTGAGGAAAGCGATCTTTGTATTTGTCCTTTTTTACATCCATTACACCACAGCGCTAAAACAACTTCCTTTTGCAAAAGTTCCTTTCAATTTAAAAGTCTCGTGTGCTTCACTGACTCATTCTCCTGTAAAGTGTTGCCGCCATCTAATGGCGTATTAATGTAATGTTCACTCAATCCATATTACTTAATGGACATATTTATATAAAATCATATTTATTAACAATAATATTAAGAACAACAAATAAGCACAATTGTACAGTTCAGTCAAACATAAAGCACTAGTTATTAAAAAAAATTAGGTCACCATTTACGCTTGTATGTGGGTTTTTACAAATATTTAACGAATGAAAAGGATTTTAAAGAGCGTGTGACAAAACCTCCTAACTCCATTGGATCCTCAAACTGTCAATCAAGCCTCAATAATCTGCCTCACCTCCTGAATGAAGTGCGCACGCAGTTTGGACATCTCCTCTGTGCAATGCAAAGGTAAATAAAGATCTGATGTTTGGAAAAAAAAATTGTAAAGCGTTATCTTTACTCAAAAAAACATATGTTTATAAAGTTTAATGTTTTACGTATTTGAAGAGCGGAGAAGAGTCTGATATGTCCCGTCTAGTTGTAGCCAATATGCTATATAAGGATGTAACGTTAACGTAACGTTTATTATTATCAAATTTAATATAGCACAATTCGACTTGCTCTGGAACAAATAATAGATTAATAAGACCAAAGATTGCCCGTTCTATGTACTCAAATTGAATTATGTCTCGTGTTTAACCACTATAAGAGCCAGCGGCAAATCCCCGAGGCACTGGCCGAAATTAAGCTATTGTCGGCGTTACAGAAGCACTGAACGGCCGCTGACGCACTCGAGCTTGCATCTCCGAAAACGTCAAAACAAATTGTAAAATAGGCGCTGTTATTAAATATGAGTCACATATTTCAGGTCTAAACAACAACATTCTCGCCTAAAAAACTATTAAAACTACAGTTCGTGGTACAAGAAGTAGTATTTGTAAAAATTATGGTTGATTTGATCGGCCGCCATGACGGTCACTTCAAGCGGAGTGATACAAACGGTGAAAAGGCAGTAGGAGTGCTGTTATCACTGAAATATCGCATGGCTATCAGCCAATCAGATTCGAGAACCAGACAGAACTGTTGTATAAATATATATATATATATGTGACCTGATCCAGCAAAATGAGTCACAGTGACCCAAATTTCAAAATTGAGATTTTGGTATCAATGGAAAGATGAGACAATAAGCTTTAAAATGATATCCTAGTCAAAGTCATACCTTGAATGGTTTTAAAGATATACCCATTTTAATTATGGTCATCTGCCCTCTTTTTCAAATTGAAAACCTGAGAAAATCGCTTTTAAAGTTTTTTGCCCGTTTTTTTGTTGATATCTTTCAAAATCCATTGCATTTAAAGGGATAAACTATTTATTTTACAGCTTAATTTGACCAAAGACATTTTTATATATATATATGCTATTAAACCAGGCTGAAGCTCAAATTATTTTAAAGTATTTATTTGAATTAACCCTTTAAGACCTGAAGGCTTTTTTAGAGTTCCTTTTTTTTTTTTTTTTTTTTTTTTCCTGAGCGACACACAAAAAAGTAAAGACTCATAACTCCAAAACTCTAGCAAGGAGAGTCAAAAGGTAGGTATCATTTGATACAAAACATTTTAAATTTTAAGAAAATATAAATTACATTACATTTGGACATTTTCTTGCCGAGAAACAGCTGATAAAAGAAAAAATATATATAATTTTTTAAAAATAATTTTTCTTTTTTTATTTGACATGGAATAACTCAGGAACACAATAAGATCGCTAAAAAAACTTTTTTGGTGATGCTCTCCTATATGTGAGCTGCATCTGGTTCAAATTTCGTGGTGATATTATAAAGAATAGTTTGAAAAATTGTTGTTCATTTTTTCCGCCGCCAGGTGGCGCCAACGGGCGGTAAACTCCGGTTTAGAGGTGCTTCTCAGACCTCGTTAGGAGTTTTTCAAAATGGTTAGATGCATTAAAAAGATTCTAAGCTTTAAAATGATATCTATTTTGTGTTATTCCACGTTGGAAAACAAACATGGATGGGTCCGGGATCATTGGATACACACTGCATCCAGGAGAGATGACAGACATGTTTTTAGCCAAGTATGTTAAATCATTTCGTGAGTAATATCTTGTGATCAACGCAATATATTATATTGATTTTGGATTCATTTTAATCTTGAGAATCTGCTTTAAATATTGATGTGCGATTTTTATGATCTGTGCATTTTTCATGAAGTTATGAGCACGTGAAATACATACTTGTATTTAGTTAGCTGCTGTGCTATTTTTGTTGTAAGCATATTACTCAGACTCATTAGAGGGTGAAAATAACGCAACAGAAGCATGTTGGAGGCTTGATATGAAAGTTTAAAGTCTTTGGTTTTGTATGCAAAAAGAATTTTTGTGCTACCTATATGGATTCAATTTTTATTGGCTTTTAAAGAGAGACACGCAAATGGGAGTTTTATTTTATAAGGCGCGCTAGTCTGACAGGAGGATGGCTGGACCGATCGCGTGCCTGTCAGTCGAAACCGGGCTTCCCATTGTTAAAAATCAGCGTTTAGGTCAGTGTGTTCACATTTCTAAGCTTTTTGATTGGTTCTATACAACGTGTAACACCATATTTGTAGAGCAGAGATAATGACGTTTCAGGGGATACTGGGAAATGCTCATAAGTGACGAGAGGAGTTGAGAAGTTCATTTCCAGCTAATTTAGTGAAACCATGTCAAATTTAATAGCCATTTAAATACCTTTACTCGATTATCTGGACTACGAAACTTTGGGAGATTATTTTTGAAAGTCTGTTCTTTGAAATTAGCTTTAAAAAAAAAAATCGATTTTTTTCATTGTTTTTCCACATTATCGGCCCATATCTTAAAATAGAACGTTGCGACTTCCGACTCATTTCGCCAGATCGGGTCACACACATATATATATATATATATATATATATATATATATATATATATATATATATATATATATATATATATATATATATTTATATAAATATATAAAGGAGTGTGATCACACAAGATTGAAATGTGAAAAGCTGTCTCGTGATAATGCCATGACGGAGTGTGAGGGGGAAATTAAAATAGAATATGCCACCGCTACGTTAACAATTTATAGAAATAAAAACCATTGAATTCAGTTGGATAACGGTCGCTTCAATCCCATCCAGCTCATCCAACACGAGCTGCAGAGTCGTACATAGTGCAGCATGAATCAGAGTTCACTGATCACGTGTCGAGACTAAGTGAAGAGATGGCTGAAAGACCATGGCGGGGGATTCGATGCAGCCTAAGCGTCTGACAAATGTCTTATCTTGCAGAATGTGAGCTCAGCACTACCGCTCTCTATTCACAGAGTACGCGCAATTGAGAAAGTGAAAGTAAAACGCAAGTACGCATTCAAACGTGATTTCACTACCCCACATTTTGAAAGCGGCTACCTGATGCATGCAAATATCTCCCAATATAAAAGCTATCTTAGGCTGGGCTGTGTAGTTCTAACCATCTCTTAGCTCTGTATTATACTATCTATTTGTTCTTTTAATACCTTGAGAGTATTTTGATTATGGTTGCACTTATTGTTTGCACTTAATAAGACTAAGAGAAAACGGTTATTCATTTTTATTTATACTGTTTTTATTTCTTTGATCAATTAGTGGAAAGGAGTTTTTTTGTCACAAAGTTCAAACATAAATTTTACATAAATTGTAAATCTCATAACAAAAATACAATTAAAATAATAAAAAATCTCATGTAATATTTTTGACTCCCACATTTTCTGAGGGTAAAGCACCTTTCACTGCTCATTTGGGGGAAAAGAACAGCAGTTAAAGATTAACTTCATTGTCTGTTTTGGCTCTATTTCGAAGCCTAGTTGTGGAAAGTGCCACTGGACTTTGGAGATTGGAAGTGAAGCTGTTCGGTCACTTGGCAAGGGAAGCACGCGCACACAAAATAGCACCGAACGGCTGGGTCCAGGTCTTCTGAGGGCTTCCTTAACATGCCTCCATATGGTTAAGCAAAAACTCTAGTCTACAACCTCAAATACCCAGAAGTCTTGTGAACACAGATTTAATATACTTTTTTTGGCCTTATTTCAGTGACTTAAGTTTTTTGTTTTTTCAATAACCACGCATAAACATTATTCCTTCAAAAATACAAACATGTACGTACATGTTCCTCACATATTATTGTAGCCTAGTTTGTGCTGAATACAGTGTAATGACACTTTTGTCATTTATATGTTTATGAACAACTGAAAAAAGCACAAATTATTAGATTATGGTTGCACTTATTGTTTGCACTTAATAAGACTAAGAGAAAACGGTTATTCATTTTTATTTATACTGTTTTTATTTCTTTGATCAATTTGTGGAAAGGAGTTTTTTTGTCAAAAAGTTCAAACATAAATTTTACATAAATTGTAAATCTCATAACAAAAATACAATTAAAAATATAGCTGCAAGCAGCAATTACGGGGCCAAGCACAAAAACGGCAGAAGAAGCCAGCCAACATGGCTGGGAGCATCAGACCAACAGCAGCAGTGAGCAATTAAAGACCTATTAAGATCATTTTATGCAAAATAGCTGAAAAATGATAAAAAATGAGGATTTACTGGTTCATCACTTTCGACCAATAGGTGGCGCTGTGTCCAAATTGTCTTGGTATGGTCAGAGTGAGGTGACAATGACACTTGCAAAGTTTGGTGTCAATATGTCAAAGCACTGAAGAGATACAGCTTCAAGAGTCGTTTTTGCATCATGTCTCAAATTCTTTGCTCTGGTATACGAAAACGGTTTGACATATCGACTTGAAATCCATAAGTTTTTGTCTGCATGGTCTGAAGATGACACGGATCAATTTTGGTGAAAATCGGAGCAACGGTCTAGGAGGAGTTCGAAAAAGTAAGTTTTTAAAGAAAAACAATATGGTGGACAGGAAGTTCAGCCGACTATAGCAAATTTGATATCCATGTTCTCGGTATGACCCAAGGAATCTACTGAGACCAGTTTCATTACAATTGATTAATATATTCAAACGTTATTAACATTTTTGTAAATTTCATAATAACTTTTGACCACAAGGTGGCGCTGGTCCGAAACTTGTCAGGCTCCTTCAGGGCATTGTGCTGATGACCCATACCGAGTTTTGTATCGATATGCTAATGCGTTCGTAAAGTACAGTGTTTTAGCACAAAATTCAAATTGGATGATGGCCAAAATGGCCGATATGGAAAAATTGGATATCATTCGACTCAACATGATGCCCCGAATCTAATAAGACCAAATTTATGATATTTGGTCAAACCTATCAGAAGTTATAAGCAAAAATATTCATTTTTCATATCTCCACTCCAGTAGGTGGCGCTGCTCCGAAACACTGCATGATGCCTCAGGTCATGCTTGTGATGACATGTACCAAGTTTGGTCTGAATACGATAAAGCGTTGCGGAGATACAGCCTTACTTCTATTTTCGCAAGCGCTACGTACAATTCGTTCGTGTGTTTTTCGAAAACGGTTTGAGCAATCGACTTGAATTCCATAACTTTTTGTCACCATGGTCTGAAGATGATCTGGTTTAATTTTCATGAAAATCGGACTAACGGCCTAGGAGGAGTTCGAAAAAGTAGGTTTTTCAGAAAATTCAAAATGGCGGAAAAATTTTTTGACGTCATATGATGCAATCGATTCGTCTTGACCCAAGGAATCATAGGAAAAAAGAATTTTGTTTCTAGCCCTTATGGTTCAAAAGTTATTAGCATAAACATAAGTGCAACTTTGGACAGCTGGTGGCGCTAGAGGGATTGAGTTAGAGACTCCAAATTTGCTATGGACAAAGGTCATTCTGTCCTCTAACTGTGTGCCAAATTTCACAACTTTCCCGCAAGCGGTTCTATGGGCTGCCATAGACTTCAAGAGCGGAAGAAGAAGAAGAAGAATAATAAGCGTACGGAACGCCAACAATAACAATAGGTGCCTAAGCACCTTCGGTGCTTGGCCCCTAAATATAGCTGCAAGCAGCAATTACGGGGCCAAGCAAAAAAGGCACAGCAAGGCAGCCAAGATGGCTGGGAGCATCAGACTAGCTGCAACAGTAAGCAATTAAAGACCTATTAGGATCATTTTAGGCAAAAGAGCTGAAAAATGATATATACAGTCAATAATAAAGATTTAATGGTTTATCACTTTTGATCAATAGGTGGTGCTGTGACCAAATTAATGTGGTATGGTCAGAGTGAGGTAGCAATGACACTTGCTAAGGATATGACTCCCGTGAAAATAAGTCAACCAGATCAAAAGTTATAAACATATGAAAAAAAACACTAGGTGGCGCTGGTTTGAAACTTCTCAGGCTCCTTCGGGACCTTGTGCTGATGACTCATACCGAGTTTCGTAACAATACGCTAATGCGTTCATAAAATACAGCATTTTTGCACAAAATTCAAAATGGGCGACAACCAAAATGGCTGATATGGGAAAATTGGATATCATTCGACTCGGCATGATGCCCCTAATCCAACAAGACCAAATTTATGATTTTTGGACAAACATATATGAAGCTATAAGCAAAAATAATGGCTATTTTGGCTTTTTTGAATCTCCAGACCAGTAGGTGGTGTTGCGACGAAACTCAGCATGTAGGCTCTGGTCTTGCTTGGGATGATTTGTACGAAGTTTGGTGTAAATATGATCAATCATTGCAGAGATACAGCCATGAGTCCAAACTGGGTGCTCTGTGTTAAATTAATTTGCGTGTTTTTTGAGAATGGTTGAGTTTATCAAAAAGCTTTTGATAACTTTTTGCCAGAATGGTCTGAAAATGATCTGGTTCAATTTTCATAATAATCAGACCAACAGCCTAGGGCGAGTTCGAAAAAGTAGGTTTTTCGCAAAATTCAAAATGGCGGACAAACCATAAGTCGAAACCTAGCATGTTTGGTATCATTAGACTCAACAGGGATTCAGGAGTCTAACGTCATGACTCCTTTTAAAATAAGTTGACCACACCCATATTGATAAGCATTTGAATATTTGATTTTACCACTAGGTGGCGCTGGTCCGAAACTTCTCAGGCTTGTTCAGGGCATCGTGCTGATGACCCATACCGAGTTTTGTGGTGATATGCTAATGCATTCATAAAATACAGCATTTTAGCACAAAATTCAAAATGGCCGACGGCTAAAATGGCTGATATGGTAATAATGGATATCACTCGACTCGGCATGATGCCCTGAATCTGACGTGACCACATTTATGATTTATGGACAAACCATTCAGAAGTTATTAGCATAAATAGACATTTTTCGTATCTCTGGGCCAGTAGGTGGCGCTGCACCAAAACGCTGCAGGTTGCCTCAAGTCATGCTTATGATGACATGTACCCAGTTTGGTCTGAAAACGATAAAGCAATGTGGAGATATAGCCTCAAGTCTGATTTTGCGAACTTTTTGTTTAATTCATTTATGAAGTTTTCAAGAACGGTTTGTTATATCAACAAGCTTTTGATAACATTTTGTTGGCATGGTCTCAAGATGATCTGGTTCAATTTTGATGATAATCAGAGTAACAGTCTAGGAGGAGTTCGAAAAAGTAGTTTTTTCGCAAAATTCAACATGGCGGACAAACCATAAGTCGAAACCTAGCAAGTTTGGTATTGTTGGACTCAGCAGGGATTCTGGAGTCTAAGGATATGACTCATTTGAAAATAAGCTGACCACACTTAAAGTGATAAGCATTTGAATATTTGATTTTACCACTAGGTGGCGCTGGTCCGAAACTTTTCAGGCTCGTTCAGGGCACCGTACTGATGACCCATACCGAGTTTTGTGACGATATGCTAATGCGTTTGTAAAATACAGCATTTTAGCACAAAATTCAAAATGGCCGACAGCCAAAATGGCTGATATGGTAATAATGGTATTCATTCGACTCGGCATGATACCCCGAATCTGACGAGACCACATTTATGATTTATGGACAAACCATTCAGAAGTTATTAGCATAAATAGCCATTTTTCATATCTCCAGACCAGTAGGTGGCACTGCGTTGAAACACTGCATGTTGCCTCAAGTCATGCTTGTGATGACTTGTATGAAGTTTGGTCAGAATACCATAAATCATTTTGGAGATATAGCCTCAAGATTGATTTTGCGAGCGCTTCATCAAATTCATTTGTGCCCTATTCGAGAAAGGTTCGATCTATCGAAAAGCTTTTGATAACTTTTTGCAGTCATGGTCTGAAGATGATCTGGTTCAATTTTGGTGAAAATCGGAGTAATGCCCTAGGAGGAGTTCGAAAAAGTATGTTTTTTGGATAAATCAAAATGGCGGGAAAATTTTCATGACGGAAAATGACGTCATAGGGTGCATTCAAATCGGCATGAGCCAAGGAATCAGAGGACAAAAGAATTTTGTTTCTAGCCCTTACGGTTCAAAAGTTATTAACATAAACAGAAGTTCAACTTTGCACAGCTGGTGGCGCTAGAGGGATTGAGTTAGAGACACCAAATTGGCTATAAACACAGTTCAGACTGTCCTCTATCAGTGTGCCAAATTTCATAACTTTTTACAATACGGTTCTATGGGCTGCCATAGACTCAAGAGCGGAAGAATAATAATAATAAATATAGCTGCAAGCAGCAATTACGGGGCCAAGCACAAAAACGGCACAAGAAGCCAGCCAACATAGCCGTGAGCATCAGACCAACAGCAGCAGTGAGCAATTAGAAAAAAAAGTTATTAGCATTTTGTCAAGTTTGTTATAACTTTTGAGCACGAGGTGGCGCTGGTCCGAAACTTCTCAGGCTGCTTCAGGGCATTGTCCTGATGACCCATACCAAATTAATTAATTTTGGTCAAACCCATCAGAAGTTATAAGCAAAAATAGCCATTTTTCATATCTCCACTCCAGTAGGTGGCGCTGCGCCGAAACACTGTATGATGCCTCAGGTCATGCTTGTGATGACACGTACCAAGTTTGGTCTGAATATGTCAAAGCATTGTAGAGATACAGCTTCAAGAGTAATTTTTGCATCATCTCTCAAATTCTTTGCTCCGGTATACGAAAACGGTTTGACTTATCAACTTGAAATCCATAACTTTTTGTCGGCATGGTCTGAAGATGATACGGTTAGATTTTGGTCAAAATCGGAGCAACGGTCTAGGAGGAGTTCGAAAAAGTAGGTTTTTAAAGAAAAACAATATGGCGGACAGGAAGTTCAGCCAACTATGGCAAATTTGATATCTATGTTCTTGGCATGACCCAACGAATCAACTGAGACCAGTTTCATTACAATGAGTTAAAATAGTCAAAAGTTATTAGCATTTTTGTACATTTTGTTATAACTTTTGACCACAAGGTGGCGCTGTTCCGAAACTTCTTAGGCTCCTTCAGGACATTGTGCTGATGACCCATACCAAGTTTCATAATGATACGCTACTGCGTTCATAAAATACAGCATTTTAGCACAAAATTCAAAATGGCCGACAGCCAAAATGTCCGAAATGGGAAAATTGGATATTATTCGATTCGGCATGATGCCCCAAATCGAACAAGACCAAATTCATGATTTTTGGCCAAACCCATCAGAAGTTATAAGCAAAAACATAAATTTTTCATATCTCCGCACCACTAGGAGGCGCTGCGCTGAAACGTTGCATGTTGCCTCAGGTCATGCTTGTGATGACAGGTACCAAGTTTGGTCTGAATACGATAAAGTGTTGCGGAGATACAGCCTTATGTCTATTTTTACAAGCACTACGTACAATTCGTTCGCTTGTTTTACGAAAACTGTTTGAGTAATCAACTTGAATTCCATAACTTTTTGTCAGCATGGTCTGAAGATGATCTGGTTCAATTTTTGTGAAAATCGGAGTAACGGCCTAGGAGGAGTTCGAAAAAGTAGGTTTTTCAGAAAATTCAAAATGGCGGAAAAATTTTCATGACGGAAAATGACGTCATATGGTGCAGTCGAATCAGCTTGAACCAATGAATCAGAGGAAAAAAGAATTTTGTCTCTAGCCCTTATGGTTCAAAAGTTATTAGCATAAACATAAGTGCTACTTTGGACAGCTGGTGGCGCTAGAGGGATTGAGTTAGAGACTCCAAATTTGCTATGGACAAAGGTCATTCTGTCCTCTAACTGTGTGCCAAATTTCACAACTTTCCCGCAAGTGGTTCTATGGGCTGCCATAGACTTCAAGAGCGGAAGAAGAAGAAGAATAATAATAAGCGTACGGAACGCCAACAATAACAATAGGTGCCTAAGCACCTTCGGTGCTTGGCCCCTAATAATAAAAAAGCTCATGTAATATTTTTGACAGCCACATTTTCTGAGGGTAAAGCACCTTTCACTGCTCATTTGGGGGAAAAGAACAGCATTTAAAGATTAACTTCATTGTCTGTTTTGGCTCTATTTCGAAGCCTAGTTGTGAAAAGTGCCACTGGACTTTGGAGATTGGAAGTGAAGCTGTTCGGTCACTTTGCAAGGGAAGCACGCGCACACAAAATAGCACCGAACGGCTGGGTCCAGGTCTTCTGAGGGCTTCCTTAACATGCCTCCATATGGTTAACAGCCTTCACTCATACTGGCATTTCCCTGCACTGGTGAGCAATGCTGATGGCGTCATTTATTGGTGGCAAGAACCATGAGGCACATCGGCATAAGGAAAGAGTCAACTGTTCTCTAGAGTTGTCATTCAAGCGTTTGTCAAAATTTACAGTCCGTGTGGTTGAACAGGGGTTCAAGGGTAAAAGGGGTTAGCCATTTATTTGTTAAACATATTAACAACCACATAGAAAAACTGGGAAAGTTTTGATGATTTGATGTAACAACTAGTGGTGGGAATCACCAAAGGCCACATAATACGATATTATCACGATTCTTAAGCCATGATAAGATATTACTGCGAGGTAAAATATTTTGTGATATATTTTGATTTATCATCTTTTTTTCAACTGCAAATGTCCCCAAAGTAAAACTTTGTCCATGTGTGTTTTTATCTAATAAGACAAAGTTCTCAGTCCGTTAATTTTACATCCCATTGCCGAAATTCAGTCACTGAAAAGATTGATACTTGGTGTATGTTACAATATCCCCATGCAAAATATTGCAACACTATGCTGTATCGATTCCCCCTACCCCTAGTAACAACCACCCAGAAGATCTTAGCAATGCCACGTCTGAAACTGCAAAGCAACCTGATTACCATGCAGACCATCCTAGCAACTGCCCTGGCAATTACTAAGAACATCTTAGCAACAGGAAATAATGGAAACGTTTGGCAACATGCATGATGCACAGGCAAGCATTGCTCTGGTTTTCTTCTGAAAACTACTCAAGCTACTAAAAAATAAAGTCAGTTAAGAAAAAAACTGACAGGAAAGCACTGCATGAGTTCAATATCGTAGGCCTTTGTTAGAGAGTGTAAGACGTTGTGCTTGTTCTCAATTATAGAGCAGAGAGGGATGGGATTGTTTTTATTCAGAAATACAAGTGATCTTGTAAAGACGAGACCTACGGCAAGCAAATTACAGCTCAGCCATGCACAAGAGCAGAGTTAGTCTCAGGCTTTGTGTTTGTTTATTTTAACACTGCCCGTTAATGATATACGACTGCGGCATATAATCATTTAAGATAATAGAGTCTGCTATTATTGCTTTTGATTAAATACTAGGCAGTCAGGAGACATTGTAATATCACATATAAAATGTAAAAGAGACTCAAAACTTTTCACACACAGAATCTAGTGCAGATGTATTGCAAGTACACTGTAAAAAATATTTTTCAAAGATTATTGGAGCTAGAAAATACTTTTTCAGTCTTTTTACTTCAAAATTCCATGTTTAATTCAATGTGTTGCTTTTTCTTTGAAATTATTTGTGCAATGTACTAGTAATTTCTGAGTAAATCCTACATCATTTTTTTTTTCAATGTAATCTCTCTGAAAGCAACTAATTCGTAAATAAGCAGATATGAAAAATGCATTATAATAAATATTTTAATCAGTTTACTTACACAATGTAGACTGGATTTGCATACCAATTCAGCCCTTTCAAACTCTTCACATATGCTTTGCAAATATATCATCAATAACAAGTATTTGTTCAAAAACAATATCTAGCAAACACCGACAAGCAGACACTCACTACCTACCGATTTGTGTAAATGAATCTGACAGCAGATCAATGGCGGTGAAGGTGATTCATTCAGAATGACTGGTTATTGACTGTGCGACTGCAGCTGGTGTGAAAACACAGGCCAAGACGTTGATTAGTCATAGAATTAGCTGAGGTTCAGCTTTCCGAAACTCATCCATCTTTGCCAGCATGGAAACCACACACACTGTACTGCTCTCGAGGCTCAGGTAGCCCCATTGTGACGCTAGGATCTACGCTGATAAATCACGGTCTGCACTGACAAAAGTATCATCTTCACTGGTGCAACAGGGAACAAGTAAAGCATCTTTGCCATTCTATTTGTGAACAAGACATACTCATTTTGGCAAAAGTGTATAATATTCATCTGCAACAGATCTGTTCATGTCATGATGTCTGAAATGCCTGACAACTTGAAATGTATTTTCTTTCTTTAAAGGGTTAGTTCACCCAAAAATGAAAATTCTGCCATTTATTACTCACCCTCATGCCGTTCAACATCCATAAGACCTTCGTTAATCTTCAGAACACAAATTAAGATATTTTAGTTGAAATCCGATGGCTCCGTGAGGCCTTCATAGGGAGCAATGACACTTCCTCTCTCAAGATCCATAAAGGTACTAAAAACACATCTAAATCAGTTCATGTGAGTACAGTGGCTCAATATTAATATTATAAAGCGACGAGAATATTTTTGGTGCGCCAAAAAAAAAAAAATAACGACTTATATAGTGATGGCCGATTTCAAAACACTGCTTCATGAAGCTTCGGTGCATTATGATTCAGTGTAACGAATCATGATTCAGATCGCGTGTCAAACTGCCAACGGCTGAAATCATGTGACTTTGGCACTCTGAACAGCTGATTCGATACACTGATTCATTTATGATCCAATGCTTCCTGAAGCAGTGTTTTGAAATCGGCCATCACTAAATAAGTCATTATTTTGGTATTTTGGTGCTCCAAAAATAAAAAATAATAATATTAATATTGAACCACTGTACTCACATGAAGTGATTTAAATATGTTTTTAGTACCTTTATGGATCTTCAGAGAGGAAATGTCATTGCTCCCTATGAAGGCCTCACGGAGCCATCGGATTTCAACTAAAATATCTTAATTTGTAAAGATTAACGAATGCCTTACAGGTGTGGAACGGCATGAAGGTAAGTAATAAATGACAGAATTTTCATTTTTGGGTGAACTAACCCTTTAAATGACGCTTAGTGTGATATTTTTCTAACACAATGACATTTTTGCACATGTATGAGAGTGGCTAAAGTCTCTAAGCACAGCGCAAATTCCCTGAAACTCCACTGTAGTCTTGAGTTTTCTTCCGGGAATGAACACGTCACAATATTCCTCATTAAAATAATTCCCACCCAATATGCAAAATAAAGGGGCAGGGCCTGGTTGCGTTAGCAGAGTGTTGAAACTCACAATTATGGTGAGGGGCATGACATTTCCCAAACACATTCAAAGTGCTACGTCACACAAACAAGAAACTATGCTTCTAACCACAGGTCAAGAGCTGTCTTTCCAACCACACATCTTTGCGATGCTGTTTGCGAATGTTTGTTGGAACTATGGTTTTGGGAAACACGACTCATTGAGCTATGTTGAAAACGACGGAACTTGCGAGTGTATTTGGTTAACGATGCTTTCGGGAAACGCGTTACTAAAAGACTGGGAAGAGAGAAGCTGCAAAAATAACATCCAATAACATGCACACATGTATGAATACAGCTAAAGTCCTTTTGGGGGGTCATTGTATTTTATTCTAATCTTAATAATGAAAACTAATGATAATAACCAGTGAAAAACAATGAAAGTGTAAAGTGTGTGCTAATATTTTCGAGGATTTTTGAGAAATTTTGACACTGTCATCAAGTAGCCATGGGAATTTGCAGATGGCTGAGCACATGGGAAGCATGTCCCTACGGCAGGCCACAGTAATGAATACCGCTGAGAGTCCTCATAACTTTAACTTCTGCACTGGTGCATTCTGGGATATGTGCCCTATGTTCCTTTATGTGACTAAGAAAAACAACAAGGTGTCAATTTTCTTTTTTCAATAATCTTCGGAGAATTAATAGATTGTGGTGGTGTTCTGTGCAATGTTGTTGGATGTTCAAATATTTTCTCAGCTTAATATTCAGAGTCCAGCATGTCAGCTGACTCAACCAATGGAGAGAATCAGGGCGAAACTACAGATATGTACAGAATAGGAAAACTACTATACCACAATTTCTCCAATAGATACAGCTAAAAATGGTAAGATGCTATTCTGGACACTGACGCTAAGACCAGAAACACTGCAAGCATGCAAATACATAGACAAATCATTGACCAGCATATTGTAGGCATGTAGGCACAGACTTCAAATGTCTGTGCCGTTATCCCGGTTATTTTAGCTGTACAAACACAGTCCTATATGCTGCTTGATATTGCCAACTGGTCCTTTTTTTAGTCATATTAGTTTATTAACGTGATCATGCATGGTTTGTAAATGGCTGGTTTGTTGTGCAAAATAGTTTCACAGTTTATGGCACTTTGTTATACTTCTAATTAATTACCTGTAGTGACTAATGAACCAAAAGTCTTGTATACTCACAGGAAATTGCAGAGTTTGGGAGTCAGGGAGGGAAAAAAAAACAAAAAAAAACCAAGACCCACAAATCCACGGCCACAGTTTTGTAATTCGTCCCCTCGGTTTATAAATCGCATAACAAATCACACCCATGGGTTAATAAACTGCAAGCATGCAGGCAGTCTAATGATTATAATGAACTGTGATTAGATGATATTGATGAAAATAAAAAGAATTGAAAGTTCAGTTTTAGAAAATATATTTTTTTTAAATAAAAAGATAAAGTACTACAGAGAATGTACTGTATTTTGAACAGTTTAATTTTATGTCCACATGAGTGAATCTTCTTTTCAGTTTTAAGCCTATAAACCTCACAAAATGTTGCTAAATTAATGCTAAAAATAATAATAATTTAAAAAAAAAATTGCCAGTGGCGTTAGGATGTTTTATTGGAAAAGAAGACATAAATACTGATTAAGATTTTTTTTTTTTTTGTTTTTTTTTTTTTCAGTGAACTGGACAGGACCTTCACCCTTTCAGACCACATAACATGCAAACTTCACCCATTTAGCCAAGTATCCTTACTCTCCAAGCCAACAGCCTATTCTTCAAAGATGCCACCATTGGCTCGGCATTCATATTCAACACCACTGGAAGCTGTGGGAACTGAATTTCCCCGTTCGCCTGCGTCTTTTCAGAGCGCTCATTAGCATGAGTGAGCAGCAAGCAAATTGCCAAGTCACTGTTCTGAATGCAGATTGTTGAAGGTAAGCTAGTGCACTGATAGCCTCCCATTAGGATAGCCAGTCTAAAACACCGCACCACAGGACATTGGGTTCGTGGTATGGAAATGCTTTCCTTCATTTGGGCAATGAAGAAAAAAACTTCATCAGTGTGGCTAATGGAGGCAATGTGATCCGGAGGCAGCATGGCCAGGCGCCTTCCTCAATTACTGTCTCCAAAGTGCCGGGGAAAAAGGAGGATTGGGTGGGACACAAGAGTGTCCATAGACAAGGCGTTATTAATGCATACATTAGCTCACATGATTACCACACTCGCCACCGGTCATGACAGCAGGGCGAGACTCGTGCTTTGCATGTTCATCCAGACGGATTCAGATGTCTTTATTGTACTTTATTGTACAAAATGAATTTAAGATTTTTAGATTATTATGGGTACTTTCTAAGACCAGAAAAAATATTCAGTTTGCTCATACTCTAACTTTTTTTTTTTTTTTTTTCACAATAACTTCAGACATAGTGTGGCTAGTTATAAAGAGTTGTGCTATTACTTTTCCTAAACAATTGCACCACAATTGTCAAGGGGAGAATAAAACGGCAAAAGAAATCATAGGTTCACACCAGGGTTATTATCATTAAGAACTTTTGTATTTTCTTATTAAAAAACAAACAACCTAGCCCAGGTGAGAAAAAGTAACACAAAAATAATGTATCACATTACTGTCCATAAAAAAGTAAATAATGCAATTAGTTATATTTTTTAGGAAGTAACACAATATTGTAACGCATTACTTTTAGAAGTAACTTTCTGCAACACTGTGTGTGTGTGTGTGTGTGTGTGTGTATATATATATATATATATATATATACACACACACTATATGCACACCATAGGTGTTAAGATCTCCAGTCACCTCAGCACTACGTTTCCCAGTATCCTTCATGGCTCCCACCTGCACACACTATACCATCACACACACACACCTGCCACTAATCACGTGACACCATGGTTAACATTTGTGCCATACACATTACATTGCTAAAAATCATTCAATATTCTTATGTTTTAGAATAAATATATCTAAATATGCATAAAAACAAAATTGTATTAAATACTTAAGATAAAGGTTTTAGAATAGAGTTGATTCATTCATTTCCACTGGCCAAATAGTATTTAATTGTTTTAAACAATTCGAATCAAATTTATGAAGTTTTGCTGATAAGATGAATATCTTTTAGGAAGTTTATAGGCTATATTTTTTAGTGGAAACGGATAGGCCTACTTATTTATTGCAGTGTAAATACAATTGTCTTTCTCTGCGCTTCACTGAAGTATTTTAAAAAGTAAATGTGCAAATCTTGCCGTTTTCCTCAAATTATATCCTTCATATACAGTGGTAATTGTTTGAAGATCCTTCACACGACATCAACACCTCCTGCAGCTGCGGTTATACAGTAAGCTATTATCATTGGATCTCTTCAAACAGGACAATGGACCGTTCGACCACCGAATCCAGCAGTGTCTTCCATAATATCTAAGTTAAGTGTGCATCGATCGTCGTTCTCGCTAAAATATTTTGTATAACATCTGCAGTGTAGTTTAAAGAGGAATTACTGTGCTCCTAGCGCTCCTCGCTGTCATTAAAACAGCGTGTCACAGGAAAAGTGATCGAAAGTAGCACATCTACTATCTGAATTCATATCATGTTTGATTAACTTCTCTGTAATGACTGCGTAATGTAATTTCAGCGCTTATCGCCATTAGTGAAAGTGTAATATTAATGTAAATGTGTATATCAAAATGAAAATGTGAGTTTCCATGCAAGTTTAAATCATTCTTTTATTTATTTAAACTGTTATTGTGAACATGCACTGTATTTATGATTATGAGTCATAATGAGGATTTAACGTGGTTTTCCTTCATCTGCCCTCAGTCCTTCAGCTCACCATCTGTGTCGCCAATTCCCTTTGTCTCCAGAATGTGCGTACGCACGGCTCAAAGTTTGCTTAAAGGTGTGCACGTTCTCCCGTCAAGTTTGTTTTTTATAGATCACAACCTTTGCGTGGGAACCTGCGTATGCACGTTTCCAGCCCGGTTTTGTGCGTACGCACGCTTTATAAATGAGACCCCAGATGATTTACTTGAGTTACCAACCTCTGTGTTATTCTCCTCATCTCTGCGCCTGTTGGATTCATTCTCCAGCCTCCTGTTCCCCAAGTGTGTTCCCAAGAAACCTGTTAGAGAAAGAGAAATCCTTATTTCGAATATTCAGTGATGCACTGCACTGTAAAAAAAGTTAAAAGTTTAAGGCAAACAGCAGTTTTCTCAACTTGTTGTTGTATAACAAGTTCAATTTACAACAAGTTGAGAAAACTCTGCAGCTTCATCCCATGACAGTTTGTCTGAAACTATTGACTGTTTTAAAGAAAAAATGGATGAGGCTTTTGTTGTGTCCATTCTCAGCAAGCTTTTTCAACAAATGTGTCTGAATTTTATGAAATTTTACAGGTTTTAAATCTCAAACTAACCACTGGTTATACCATAACAGCTCACCTCACAAGTAACCACAGATTCACAACATCATGTATTATCAGTACACCATTATTAGTCTTTTTGCTGTGTAAAGATAAAAATAAGTGGAACATAACAGGAGTGCAATGAACTCCTTTCCAATGAAACTGAAAAAAAATCAAATGGATTTATTTTTAACAGATGTCTTTTTAAAACGAGTAGTAGGAAGAGCAATGGATGCATACTGCACACCTGTTGCGTTCACTAGGCATCTGAAGTGCTTGTTTATGAATGCTTCACCATTTCAGCACCATAATTCATTATAGAATTATTTACATGAGAGACATGCTTTAAAAAAGCAATTTGGATTAAGTTTAATTAATACTGTTCTGCGATGTGTACGGCAATTAAAAATCATAATTAAAACAGCACTTGCAGTTGTTTCTAGAAATTGATCAACACTTTTCAGGCACAATTTTCTCTTAATTGTTAAAAATTTATGTCCTTAAAGCAGTGTTAAAGAAGGTAAGCTCTACTGACCGCATTTGTGACATGCTATCACAATCTGCATCTTTTTATAAAAACACACTAAAATGTTCTTTTACAATAATGCATTTACAATGGAAGTCTATGGAGAAATTTGTTGGAAAGCAAGAAGACTTAAATAATTATGTTAAGTAGAGAGCAGCGGCAGAGCAGAGTTTCTGCGTCAAGACTTCCATATGAAGAGCTTGGTTCCAAAGCGCTATAAATCGATTTTGATTAATTTGAGTAAATATGTGATTAATTTGAGTAAAAATGTGTAAAAAAGTGGCAAGATGAAAACCACTATTTTCTGTTTCAAACTTTCACATAGCATCTTTAGGTTATAATAACATTAAAAATTCAAATTCAGATTTTGATTTTCTAAAATTTAATTTTTTTTCCCAAAATGCAATAAATCCAACACTTATTGTTTTGTTTTGTTTTGTTTTGTTTTGTTTTGTTTTGTTTTGTTTTGTTTTGTTTTGAAAACAAAAAAACTCAACAAACTCTTCATATATATAGTTTTTTTTTTTTTTTGCACTTAATAAGTATTAGTTAGTGAGTGTGTGTGTGTGTGTGTGTGTGTGTGTGTGTGTGTGTATATATATATATATATATATATATATATATATATATATATATATATATATACATACATACATACTGTATATGCTAGAAAAATAGAAAAAGAGACACATTCATGTATTGATTTATTTATTTTGCTTGCATGCTTACTTTCTTGATTTATTTTGGCAGTGTAAACACGTTTTGTGCCTTTTTTTTTTTTTTTTTTTTTTAATTGTAGGACAAGTCAATATTATAGGATTAATATTGTAGTAATCCACAGCATGTCACTGAGGCTTTCCATTCAGGTTCCAGAGTAAAACCAACATGCAGTGGTTGCTGTGAAAATATCAAACTCTCAGTTCCACTTGTGTGCCCATTCAAAAGAAAATGCTGTGATCATTTTTCAGCGTTTCCAGCCTGTGGCCATGAAGGTGATAGGCATTGCTCCAGGTATTCACATAGAGCGGTTAGTCACATGGGCGTCCTCTAGGCTGTCTGACAGCAGTGATGGAGAGCCACAGATTTAGTCTTAGCCAAATAGGGCTTTAGTGAATTCCCACAGTTCTCCTCTCAAAGCCCTTAGCCCTGCTCCGGTGATTAGTCCACTTTCTTCAGAGCGGGACACTATGACAGGGATGAGTCCATCATGGATTGACCCTGGTTCAGCAGATGTCAACACTCTGCCCAACGGAGCTGTTGAGTATTGCAGCACTGCCAAATGTGTTGGATGTATTCATGGGGATGTCCGGAATGGAATAAAGGTGTTCAAACTTTTTTTAGATAGTAAGTGAAATGTTCAGATGTTGTACTTTAAAATGTAGTATGGTATATTGTTGTCAAATTACAGGGGTGTCAAGTTATCCTTTATTTTTTTATTTCAATTTTGTGTAAAAAATAAATAAACAAATAAAGAGTCTTCTCAATATGACCAAATGAAATCATCAATTAATATTTGAGGTTTTGATATGCATATATTAAAATGTGCTCATAAATTAAGTATTCAATATGCACTTTCTAATCGCAATTGTTTGAGATGACCACAATAAATGTGCAGCTTAATTTTCAATGAGATAAGGGTGATTATAATATAATATAATATAATATAATATAATATAATATAATATAATATAATATAATATAATTTTCACAACAATAAAGTAAATCATATGGGCCTGTTTTTTTTTTTTTTTATAAATTATTACATTATATGATTCCAAGTTTTAAAAAAAAATGGTTTACACTGTATGTGATGAACAAAAAAGAATAAAATGATTTGTCCATACAAAATACATAATTGTGACAGGTTTACAGACAGTGGTCTATATGACCGAATGAATTAGCTCATATTTAGGCTTAAATAAGAATATTTTAAAATAGGCCCATGAATTAAGTATCCAATATGCACTTTGTCAAACCAGGACACTTCTGGGAGATGTGCCAGAATGACATGGTCGTAATATACTCAGGGCATTGTGGAGATAAGGAACTGCTTGTCCATTATGAAAATTAAGAGCCCTAGCTTAACCTAAGCATTTATTATACTTGACTTTTTGTAGTAGCTCTTAAACAAGGCCTTGTATATTGTCAAGTTGCATCCTTAGTAAAGTGAGTCATGCAAAATCACTAGATTATTATATATATATTTATATTTTTCTGTAGAAAACAAGAGCAATGCTTTGGAATGTATTGAATGAACTATATTACTTGGCAGATAAATTGTTCATTCAGATAATTATCAATAATAAATGTCTAACTTTATTGAATATTGGTGTCTTTTATCATGGTGGTGCTGTTGTAGCTGTTTTATAAATGCAATAATTAGCGGGATTCTGTGCATAATGGGTTTTAAACAATGGGAATATGTTTTTTTTCCCCTCTTTTCTTTATTCATAACTATTCACTCAACAAAAGCACCAGGTATTTAAGATAATGAATGGTTATTTTTTGCATATTTTTCATTGGAGTTTATCACTTCCAGTCAGAAGGTTGCATACTGTATAGTTCATCAAGTTTTTGTTTGTTTCAGCTCAAATTGGATCTGAATATCCTTCAATTTAAGTGTGATATTTTATAAAACTTGTTGCTTTAGCAGGCCTCTCATTCCTGTCTGTAGCACAGACAGCACAGGACGAATTAACCTCAAAAGTGTAATAGTGTTAGAGGTTTGTTCTAATCACTAACCCACAGTATGAGTAATAGTGGTAGTGATGCTTGATTTAACAGAAACTGAGTGTTTAATTATATACTACTGCTGCTCCAGTTGGTTTTGCAATTCTCTTTGCTTAGATGTCTTCACTCAAGCAGACTTCTTCAATTTTCAGAGCCGTGTCAAAATCTGTCATCAGTCTTGACTGATGGGTGCATTCGGTTCAGGCAACCAAGAGATTTATGACAGACACCTGTCCTTCACTAACCAATATTAAAACCCTTAAATGACATTACAGATTTTTTTTCTGTGTTAGATCAGTTTTTCTATTTTTTCTGTAACAAATAGAAAAATAATTTTCTAACCCTAACTTAGTACAGTTTGTTTTGCTAGGGCATTTCTATGATATAATGATTTTCATCATATCATTGTTATTAAAAAGTATTAATGTTAATTTAGGGCTGTGTAGTGCAGTTTGAGGTGTCTTGGCAAAAGGGGAGATTGAAACTGTGTTTATCAGTTTGAAGTGCCTTAACAGGTAGCAGTCCTGTCATGTGAGGAAGATCCATTCTGATCCGCTCTGATGGATAGATCCGTTTAGATCCACTCTGATGGACAACAACAACAACAAACTCCCTAAGCCTTCCTAGCTCTTCCATCCAGATAGCAAAATTCTCTGTTTTTACTGTTATTTCTATTCCTTATGTTCTATTTTTATTATTCTTTTTTATGTAAAGCACTTTGAATTACCATTGTGTATGAAATGTGCTATACAAATAAAATTGCCTTGCCTTGCCTTGCCTTGCCTAGGTAAAAAACAAAAATATTGACTTAGGGCTCAACAATCTACTGGTTAGGCCAGTAGATTAGATATTTACTTGCCCTGCCAAAACATTTTCTGACCCTGCCTAAATAAAGTTATTGCTTTTGTTGTTTTTGGCCTATGTAACCTTTACGAAACAGTATTACTGTATGAAATAAATATACACAGATACCTATTAAAGCTACAGAAGTTATTTAGTTAAGAGCAATGAGTGATTATCTCTTTTTCTTTTGTTGTTTAACATTATTAACATAGGAAACAGAAGGTCTATGAGGCTGCTGTCACTTTAAGATCTAATGCACAGATCAGTTATATTGATACACATCTGATATTTTTTTAACTGTTAAGTTCACTAAAGACAAATAACTCGTCTACAAAAATACTTGGGCATTTTTACATAATTTTGTGTGCATTTGCTCAAAAAGACGCGAAAGAGAACTCAATGTAATACAAGCACTCAGAGGCGGCTTATATATACAGGTGCTGGTCATATAATTAGAAAATCATCAAAAAGTTTATTTATTTCACTAATTCCATTCAAAAAGTGAAACTCGTATATTATATTCATTCATTACACACAGACTGATATATTTCAAATGTTTTTCTTTTAATTTTGATTATTATAACTGACAACTAAGGAAAATTCCAAATTCAGTATCTCAGAAAATTAGAATATTGTGAAAAGGTTCAATATTGAAGACACCTGGTGCCACATTCTAATCAGCTAATTAACTCAAAACACCTGCAAAGGCTTTAAATGGTCTCTCAGTCTAGTTCTGTAGGCTACACAATCACGGGGAAGACTGCTGACTTGACAGTTGTCCAAAAGACGACCATTGACACCTTGCACAAGGAGGGCAAGACACAAAAGGTCATTGCAAAAGAGCCTGGCTGTTCACAGAGCTCTGTGTCCAAGAACATTAATAGAGAGGCGAAGGGAAGGAAAAGATGAGGCAGAAAAAAGTGCACAAAGCAATAGGGATAACCGCACCCTGGAGAGGATTGTGAAACAAAACCCATTCAAAAATGTGGGGCAGATTCTCAAAGAGTGGACTGCAGCTGGAGTCAGTGCTTCAAGAACCACTACGCACAGACGTATGCAAGACATGGGTTTCAGCTGTCGCATTCCTTGTGTCAAGCCACTCTTGAACAACAGACAGCGTCAGAAGCGTCTCGCCTGGGCTAAAGACAAAAAGGACTGGACTGCTGCTGAGTGATGTTCTCTGATGAAAGTAAATTTTTGCATTTCCTTTGGAAATCAGGGTCCCAGAGTCTGGAGGAAGAGAGGGGAGGCACACAATCCACGCTGCTTGAGGTCCAGTGTAAAGTTTTCACAGTCTGTGATGGTTTGGGGTGCCATGTCATCTGCTGGTGTTGGCCCACTGTGTTTTCTGAGGTCCAAGGTCAACGCAGCCGTATACCAGGAAGTTTTAGAACACTTCATGCTTCCTGCTGCTGACCAACTTTATGGAGATGCAGATTTCATTTTCCAACAGGACTTGGCACCTGCACACGGTGCCAAAGCTACCAGTTCCTGGTTTAAGGACCATGGTATCCCTGTTCTTAATTGGCCAGCAAACTCGCCTGACCTTAACCCCATAGAAAATCTATGGGGTATTGTGAAGAGGAAGAAGCGATATGCCAGACCCAACAATGCAGAAGAGCTGAAGGCCACTATCAGAGCAACCTGGGCTCTCATAACACCTGAGCAGTGCCACAGACTGATCGACGCAGTAATTCAAGCAAAAGGAGCCCCAACTAAGTATTCGGTTGTTAAGTCTGACATCACGCGGCAGCGCTTCCGGGTCCTAACGCTCTATCTCATACCACAAGAAAACAACAAATGGTGCTAATATACACACACAATGTGGTGTAATACTTCCAAAAAAGTATAATCATAACCTTTATCTCCACACCAAAATTCCAGATGGCCAGACAATGATTCATCTTTTATAAATCGTTAAAATATTAATGTCTGTGACGCTGTGAGCATGGAGACTGTTGTGTAGACTGTAAGTATTTAAAATGTTTAACTTTTTAAAATGATTGATGTTTAATATGAATAAATAGCGCTCATAAATGGCCGTCGATGGCATTCTCAAGTGAAATGAGTTGAGGCTTGGACCCGGAAACGGCGTTCCTTACGTCATGACTTAACAAGCGGATTGAGTGCTGTACATGCTCATACTTTTCATGTTCATACTTTTCAGTTGGCCAAGATTTCTAAAAATCCTTTCTTTGTATTGGTAAGTAATATTCTAATTTTCTGAGATACTAATTTTGGGATTTTCCTTAGTTGTCAGTTATAATCATCAAAATTAAAAGAAATAAACTTTTGAAATATATCAGTCTGTGTGTAATGAATGAATATAATATACAAGTTTCACTTTTTGAATGGAATTAGTGAAATAAATAAACTTTTTGATGATATTCTAATTATATGACCAGCACCTGTATATAATTCATATTATATAATGACCATGGGAAAATGGCCAAATCAGTTGAGAACCATTGGTCTGCATATCTGCTGAATTCTGTGTTGTGCTGCTGAGCGGCTTGCAGTTTGGCTAATGATCTATTTTATTTCTCAGAGAAAGTGTTTGTGATTAAGAAATACATTTGTTGAACATTGATGTATTTTATCACATTGCTGCCACTGTTTGAAAGCAATGAGCCACTTGAGGCTGTGTGTTGATGTCGTGCCTAACACCTCTTAGCCGTGATGAAAACATGATCTGAGTGATTTTGTCTTGTTCTGATATGTTATAAATCTACAACCGGCTCTTGTAGAGCACAAAACCAGGCCAATACTTTGCTCCAATAACACCCTGTACCTTAATCATTCTTAATGGGCAAAATGAAAACAATAACCGCCTCCGACTGAACAATAATTCCAATGACGCGCTCCATCTATGACAGGAAAAACCCTTCTGATTGTCTGTGTAAGACATGTTGGGTTTCATGGGCCAGTGCACTCTGATTAAAACATCTGTGCTGATTGCCAGAGCAATTTCACTGTGAAATCCCCACAGAACATCAGTATTCGTCTTCAATTATTGTGCCTGCTGTAATTGCACATATTTCCATCTCTGATCACTTGCTTTCTAATGTGAAATGTGCAGCAGGGGCCAATAATCTTTGGAAGGAGCGAAGACAAGCAGCTGCAGAAATATTAAGATGGCACATGAATGAAATGCGTCTTTAAAAGTACACTATAAATGAGGTATCTAAATAGATTGGTTCATATACATTATAGAGATTGATTGACTGAAATTAATAGATTTTTTGGCATTAACACAATTTATCTCAAATCTTAAATTAGATTAAAAAATAGATAGATAGATGGATAGATAGATCTTTTGACTATCTATCTATCTATCTATCTATCTAATGGTGCCTGTTTGTGGTGTCACCATTTATTTATTTAGCCAAAAAAAAAAAAAAAAGAGTTAGAGTAAATACAAAATATATATTTTGGTCCAAATAATCAAGCCAAGTGTGCCTTAAGCATATAGTGTGCTTAAAATATCTGACTTGACATAACAGAGACATCTTGTAATACTAATTATGATCCACATTCAGGCTACAAGTGAACAATATGACTACATACTCTATTAATCAGCTTATACAAGCTGTCTTTTTTACGATCTATACACAGCACTAGGTGACGGACCCTCGCGGCCCTCTTTATTTTGTCCCCCTGCAGAGGAGAGTTGAGTTTTTGATTGTTTCCTCCTTTATCATCCTCTCCCAGATAAAGGAGGAGGCGATGTCACACCTCCCAGGGCTTTCATCACTTTCTTGCCAGCTAATAATGACTGCGGTGCCACCTCGGAGGTCGTTTGAGTTTTTTCTCCCGTCATTAGCCAGAGGACTGGCATCTCCTCCATACATTAACGTGTCCCAGATTCTCGATGTTACGGCTTCATCGCTGAAGTGAGCCTAAGAAATTGAGTCTGAGATTGCGCCACTGACAACACATTAAATCAGCAGGTGCCAGAGAAAGATGAAGACAGGTTGAGTGAGAAGTTTGCTTGTAGAGAGACAAGTAAAAATAAATATGGCACTACCCTGACTAAGGTCTGTTGCTTTAATTAAACCTTTTAAGTTGCAAACAGTATTTTGATGAGTTATGTTAACATAATAATCTTGATCATTACATCCGCTTACTATTGTGTGTAGGTAAAACAGAAATTTTTAGTGTTAACTGATTTTTTTTAAATTAGTTGTACACTAAAAAAAAATGGAATTGCTAATAAATTGCAAGTAACAAATTTTGAAGTCGAAAGACTGAAATATTATTTCCTTGTAAAACACTCCAATAATCTTTTGGTCATTTGTTTTTTAGAGTGCAGGAAGATTTTCTTAGCTTGAAAGAATAAAAATATTTTTTATATACAGTCCAGTAATGTTATTTTCTTCCTTATTTATGTTAGGCTTTAAAGCACAGCAGCAAAAAATGGCATCATTGGTTTAATGTTGATGTTTTTTGTATGCATTGCAGTATATTTTAAATATAACATTTTCTGGGTCATTCAGTTTGTGCCTCATTATGGGAATTAAATCAATAAATAAACTTACAGTTTCTTAAAAAAGTCAGACATCTTCTGTCTTATTTTTAGCAAGCCATTTAATCTGAATATTATGCAAATCAGAAAACACTCCCACGCCGATCATTTTCTGGAAGAATAGAGTGTCTGTAAGACAAAGTTACTGTGATTCTTGTTTTGTATTCTTTAAACTGTTCTCCCGAAATTAATACAGTATTCCAGCAGCATTACAACAACTCACATTATTCTCCCAAGAGAGCTCCGTGTCAAACATTTCTTCCCTTCCCAGAATTCCCCTTGTGTGCGTCCTCAAAAGTGGTGGCAACATTCTGTAGGCAGCTTGTTTTTCTCCTTGTGGTGCCCTAATGTCATGTAACTCGCTGAGGCTTGACTGTCAGGGTCGGAGTGGGAGCGGGCGGCTGTGAAACTAGGCCGTCTGCCAGCCGTCTTTAACATACCCGCTTCCGGCAGCACTGCTTTCTAACGCGCGCAACAGAACCTGGAAAGATCGGCATGTTTGTAAGCCACTTTTCTCGCGGACTGGTTGATATTTTTGAAGACATCTCATATCAGCTAATGCAGTTTGAGGGAGTTCTGGCTGATAATTATGTTGATTAGGGCTGACTTAGCTGTAAACAGAGTTGTTGAGTTTTGCACCAAGGAAAATTAATGCCAAAGATGTACTGCCTAAAAAGTGGGGTCAAAAGACTGCGTTTGCTTGAATCCAGTTTGATTTCTAATCAGCCACGTCTGGGTTTAATCATTTGAGTGTTTGGTGGGAGTCTGAAGTCAAAACAACCTTCTTTTTTTTTTTTTTTTTTTTTGTTAGAATGATATTAATATTAATTCTATAGGATGTCTTACAAATCTACCCTGAGGTAATTTGTCTTACAAATCAAAATACTTTCACAACCAAAAGGTAGACAGCAATATTACGCTGTCTTTCAAGATGACACCTTCTGACTAGATTCAAAGGCAGCACTGCTTTTTCACAGAGGATGCAACAGCTGGAATGCATAGTAAACTTTGCAAAAATAATGCTGTGTTCCATTTACTTTATAAGAGGGATGTTGGAGCTTGGATTGTACAAAGGTCAAAAAACTAAGATGGACGCATCCAGACAATCCATTGCTGTGCTTGCTCTTTCTGAACACAAATGCATGAAATAGCGGTATTTTGCACAGATAATCCATGTTGTCCGAGTATTGTGTCCACAAATAGAGGTTAGATAATACTGTGCACCACTGGATTTACTGATATACAAAATCATCCATTATTTATTTAGTTAGTTAGTACCTAATCCACTAATCATCCAATATTGATTGATTTATTTGCTTGCCTGCTTATTTATTTATTTATTTTTTAATCTAATTTAAATCTTATTTGCAGGTTTAAATAGGATTCGGAATCCCTGATTTTCAATGTGGTCTCTTGGACTCGACTGTAAATCCCTTTTGAATTTAAATCAGCAATACCTTCAAATGCTGTCGACCTCTGAATTCAGATGGAAGCGGTAATGCGCTATGTCAAGACAAGCAATTTAGACATATCGCGGCCTCAGGGTTAGACCCAAGTCCAGGTCTGCTTACTCAAAGCTGAAATCTGCTAAATATTTCATGATTTGACAGTCTGTTTTTCCCAGTATGGCTAAGATCTGTGATGAATATTAATACCCACCCTCAACCATCAACACGTCTGTTTGTTCAAATTAGATTCATAGATACTCACAAATTCAGAAAAATGATTCCCTTAATATGTCTAATGAGTAATGTTCAGTGTGACCTCATCGAGAGTGTGAACATGAAGAGTTTGAGTAAAAAATGACATATAATATTCAAACAACTTGATCGAGCCATGAATCATATCAAAACAACTTCTCATTACCACTAGATTCTAGAGAAAGTTTGTTGAGAATTCATGAACTGTTGAAAAAAAAAAAATGTTGAACATGTTATAAAAACAACTCGTCCTGTCCACACAATGGCCCTCATTTATCAAATGATCGTATGCCAGAAAACTGTGCGTACGCTCATTTCCATGCAAAATTTGGCATTTATCAATTTGAGCATGAGCGGTGACTACGATCAAATCTCACATCAGGTCTCAGCTCGTGTACGCACGTTTTTGAGTCACGTTTTTATGTGGATATTGAAACAAGAGTGAAATAAAAAGCCTTAGTTTACATAATGAACAGTAGTTCAGCAACCAATAAATGTTACATAGTGAATATGGAAACGTTTGGATTCTTTCCGAATGAGAGAGGTAGGCTATGAGAGCCCAATTCATTTCTGCTTTATAATCAATGCCACTATAGCCTAATTTGTGTTTCAATATATAGATAGCCTACTTATTTTTCATTCTTGTTCTGTTATGAATAAAATAAATTTTAAGGATTTTCTGTGGAGTGAGGTACTAAATAACCATTTTATATATATATATATATATATTAATAATGTTTGTAAGTATTTAGGGTAACACTTTAGAATACTGTATCGTACTTACTGCATAACTAATAAGGAATTACTGCAGAATTAATCGGTAGTTCTTCATTAACACTCAAGTAACTACTATTAACTACTAAGGAATATGTGTTAACTAATCAGTATGTCATAGCGTTTTTTAATTGTGTTAAGTAACTATTAGTTAATCAGTAACTAATCAATTCAGTCATGCCTCCTGAAGAACTACGATTTAGTAACTACTAATTCAGCTTCAGGAGGAATAACTATTAAGTAACTATTAATGAACTGTGAAACTCAGTATCAGGTTATGGCCCTTTCTTCTTTACTACTAATGTTAGTTGATTTACTTAGATTTATGCCTACTGTACTGATATATATATATATATATATATATATATATATATATATATATATATATATATATATATATATATATATATATATATATATATGCTCTGCAAATATTGTTAAACATTCGTTCATTTGCGCCACTGTATGTTTCTGTCGGTGGGTGCTATAATGTTGCACGTCTTGCATCACATGCAGGTCAAAGTTTGAGCGCACACATGTAATATCTGTGAGTTTTGTAATATCTCCCGTTTTGCAAGAGAAAAGGGACTGGGATTCCAACTGTCAGCGGAGAGGTACATCGCTCTCGCATTATAACAATGCGCTGGCGACACTTAAACTAAACACTGTAGATACCACATTAATGAACTGTAGAATTAGAAGAAAGTTGTTTATTCATTTATGTTTTTTAAACGAATGGTGAATTCTTCGTGTTTTTCCTCGTGCTCGACCATTTCCGTGGATGGCGCTTGAGAGTGTTCATTTTTTTATTCAAGTGTTGTCTGCAACCAGAAAATCAGGATGGGTCCGTGACCTGCCAATACCTCAGGTATGTTTATGGCCTTATATATATTTTGTGTCTGTTTTTACTCAAGATATTTCACATTACTATTATAAAGTGATGCCAAATGAGTTCTGTATTTAAGGCAATGATCATTACCACATCATGCTCAAAGAATTACTTCAAACCCACTGATAATTAATAGAGAATTACCACATCATTCTCAAGGAATTACTAAGAACATGGAACAGTATTCTAAAGTGAAAACAATGGGAACCCATTGATAATTAATGAAGAATTACCACATCATTCTCAAGGAACTACTAAGAACCTGGAACAGTATTCTAAAGTGAAAACAATGGGAACCAATTGATAATTAATGAAGAATTACCACATCATTCTCAAGGAATTACTAAGAACCTGGAACAGTATTCTAAAGTGAAAACAATGGGAACCCATTGATAATTAATAAATAATTACCACAACATTCTCAAGGAATTACTAAGAACCTGGAACAGTATTCTAAAGTGAAAATATCCTTGTGCATAAGTAATAAAGCCTAAAGTAGTACTAACATAAAAAATGTAATTTTACTTTAAAAGATGACACATTTTAAGAACATTTACATTTATTGCAGTGTTAATAACATTTTCAAAAAAAAAAAATAATTATATTTTCATACAACAAAACAATGAAAAAAGTGAACACTAAAACAAGAAAACAATATCAAAGTTTTACATCAGATTACTAGGAACTTACCAAATATAACAACAGAAGACAGCAAATATGTGTATGCCTAAACTTCAGCTTTCAGCCAATGGTTCTCTAATACATCTAATTCATGTTATTTTATTCTGGCAAAGGTCAATAAGCATGCCATTCTTCTTTTTTTCCTCGATGATGCTTCGAAGTGGCTCCCTTGTGCACATTTCTTTGCACTGTTTGGCAAACTCTGACAGTTTCTGGCCTCTGTGGAACTTTTCACGCAATGTCTTGTAGGCTTCAGCATCACAATACTCCAGCTCTGCTATCGCTGCCGTATCCGCAACCGTTTTTCGATCCACCCCACACTTGTGGTACGACACATTGATGTCCTAAGACACGAAACGATCAGTTTTTGTGAGAAACCGAATGGTATTTATATATTTTTTTAACTCTAATACACCACTATGTCCAACTTCCTTCATCCTCCATGTTAATAAGGTCAAATTGCATTTTGATGACGGAAGCGATGTCGCGCGCGTTGACTTCAACGTGTGCTAGTGATCACTTCCACCATCAGAATGCGATTTGACCTTATTAACATGGAGGATGAAGGCAGTTGGACATAGTGGTGTATTAGAGTTAAAAAATGGTATAAATACCGTTCGGTTTCTCACAAAAACCGATCGTTTCGTGTCTTAGGACATTAATGTGTCGAGCCACTTCGAAGCATCATCGAGGAAAAAAAGAAGAATGTCATGCTTATTGACCTTTGCCAGAATAAAATAACATGAATTAGATGTATTAGAGAACCATTGGCTGAAAGCTGAAGTTTAGGCATACACATATTTGCTGTCTTCTGTTGTTATATTTGGTAAGTTCCTAGTAATCTGATGTAAAATTTTGGTATTGTTTTCTTGTTTTAGTGTTCACTTTTTTCATTGTTTTGTTGTATGGAAATAGATTTTTTTTTTTTTTGAAAATGTTATTAACACTGCAATAAATGTAAATGTTCTTAAAATGTGTCATCTTTTAAAGTAAAATTACATTTTTTATGTTAGTACTACTTTAGGCTTTATTACTTATGCACAAGGATATTTTCACTTTAGAATACTGTTCCAGGTTCTTAGTAATTCCTTGAGAATGATGTGGTAATTCTTCATTAATTATCAATGGGTTCCCATTGTTTTCACTTTAGAATACTGTTCCAGGTTCTTAGTAATTCCTTGAGAATGATGTGGTAATTCTTCATTAATTATCAATTGGTTCCCATTGTTTTCACTTTAGAATACTGTTCCAGGTTCTTAGTAGTTCCTTGAGAATGATGTGGTAATTATTTATTAATTATGGGTTCCCATTGTTTTCACTTTAGAATACTGTTCCAGGTTCTTAGTAATTCCTTGAGAATGATGTGGTAATTCTCTATTAATTATCAGTGGGTTTGAAGTAATTCTTTGAGCATGATGTGGTAATGATCATTGCCTTAAATACAGAACTCATTTGGCATCACTTTATAATAGTAATGTGAAATATCTTGAGTAAAAACAGACACAAAATATATATAAGGCCATAAACATACCTGAGGTATTGGCAGGTCACGGATCCATCCTGATTTTCTGGTTGCAGACAACACTTGAATAAAAAAATGAACACTCTCAAGCGCCATCCACGGAAATGTTCGAGCACGAGGAAAAACACGAAGAATTCACCATTCGTTTAAAAAACATAAATGAATAAACAACTTTCTTCTAATTCTACAGTTCATTAATGCGGTATCTACAGTGTTTAGTTTAAGTGTCGCCAGCGCATTGTTATAATGCGAGAGCGATGTACCTCTCCGCTGACAGTTGGAATCCCAGTCCCTTTTCTCTTGCAAAACGGGAGATATTACAAAACTCACAGATATTACATGTGTGCGCTCAAACTTTGACCTGCATGTGATGCAAGACGTGCAACATTACGTGCACCCACCGACAGAAACATACAGTGGCGCAAATGAACGAATGTTTAACAATATTTTCAGAGCATATATATATATATATATATATATATATATCAGTACAGTAGGCATAAATCTAAGTAAATCAACTAACATTAGTAGTAAAGAAGAAAGGGCCATAACCTGATACTGAGTTTCACAGTTCATTAATAGTTACTTAATAGTTATTAATAGTTACTTAATAGTTATTCCTCCTGAAGCTGAATTAGTAGTTACTTAATCGTAGTTCTTCAGGAGGGATGACTGAATTGATTAGTTACTGATTAACTAATAGTTACTTAACACAATTAAAAAATGCTATGACATACTGATTAGTTAACACATATTCCTTAGTAGTTAATAGTAGTTACTTGAGTGTTAATGAAGAACTACCGATTAATTCTGCAGTAATTCCTTATTAGTTATGCAGTAAGTACGATACAGTATTCTAAAGTGTTACCGTATTTAGTTTTATTTAGCCGTATTATTATTTAAATTAATTTTATTGTTTGAAATTATGAGGTTGAAGGGTGTTTTTGGAGTAAGATACATTTATTTTTCATGCGATTACATCCTCTTCATGGCCGGGTGACGTTTCTCTGTGTCATAAACTATAGGGCGAGGCTTCTAAAATTTGGGGCGTGATATTTAAATGATGACAGTTTTCAGCCGCCACATTTATCAACACCCGTTCATTCGTGCGACAGAACTGGCCGCATACGAAAGTTTCATGAATCACACGTGAGCGTTGTCTGATCTGAAACAACTCTCAGGGCCTGTTTCACACAACATGCATAAGCAACACGCACACGGAGAAAATTGTGATTTTTTTCAACTACATGTCAACTAACTCTCATTTGAGTATTAGTCGACTGTTAGGTTATTGTTGTTGTATGATTCATTCTGCAATATCTACTGTACTTTTATGTTGCATGAAACAAATAAGGGTAAGTAAATATGACAGAAAATTTATTTTTGGGTGAATTAATGCTTTAAAGCACTGTTTTACTAGTTATCCAAGAGCAGAATAAATCTGTGACATTTGTGTCTGTGTTAATGTTTTCAGTGCCATATGATTCCACAGCAGGGCGGCAGTAACTGTGTATTTCATAGGGAGTCTTGTTTTCTTTTACACGTATCTTGAGTTAATTATTGTCTCAGCACCCTCATTTTCTCCACTGGGTCGTCCGCTGAGCTGCGCTGGGCCGTGTTACAGGCATTAGCACTTTAAAATGCCAGAGGAGCTGTGCCTGCCCATCAGGGTTCTGTGGGACAGTGAATCTAGGCCTAGAATACAAAGTGGTTGAGCTATAAGAGGATGCCAACTTAAAGACAAACTCTTCCAGGACTCGCAAGTTCAACTCAAGACGCTACAGGCTAAAACATTGTTTTTTATAGTATTGGTAAATTTTGAGATATTTGGGTTACCTGACTTTTCATTGTTTCATTTCGTTGTTGTTGTTGTTGTTGTTTTTGTTTGTTTGCTTTTTACACTATATTCACCTGGGTTGTCTTGCCTTAAAACCCCTCAGATCTAAGATGAGTTTTAATTATAATTTTAAGAGGTCTTAAATTTGAGGCTGAATTTTGAGGCTCGCATCACAAGTAACTTAAGTTACGTAATCAGATTACTTTTTCAAGTAACTAGTATAGTAATGCATTACTTTTTCAATTTACAACAAAATATCTAAGTTACTTTTTCAAATAAGTAATGCAAGTACTTTTTCACATTTATTGACTGACAGCTCTCCTGTCCCCATTTGGAGAAATAAAGTGCAGAGGTGTTGTGTGCGCTGTGTGAACTTGATGGTTATTGTAGATCTATACTAAATGTGAACATGCGTTTACTCATCTCACTTGCACGAAAACATTCAGTATTCCTCAAAATGAATAAAAACAGGGAAATGCAATTTCAGAATTGCAAAACAGTAATAATTAACTATATTAAATTACACAATTATACTTCATGTATTTAATCTCACTTTATTAACCAATGTCTTTTACTTTTAATGACCTAATTCAACCATAATAATTAGAAAAAAAAATACTTTAGATTAGATTTAGCAATTTAGATTTAGAGTTTTTGAATGTCTTCCTTATCCTGTATCCTATTTTTCTTTAATTCAGAATGGCAGCACAGCTGAAAGTTCTGTTTGAGCTGCGCCCTCTACTGTACGGGCGTAAATATGCATTTCCTTCAGCCTGAGGCTTATTCATTTCACTTTTGGTGTGAAAGGGCCTTAACATTTCCCAAAAATATACCTTTTTTATTGGTATTAAAAAAACAAACAATCCCAGCCCAGGTGGAAAAAAAGTAACGCAAAAGTAATGTACCACATTAAAAAAAGTAATGCAATTAGTTACTTTTTTATGGAGTAACTTAATATTGTAATGCATTACTTCTTAAAAGTAACTTTCCCCAACTCTGTGGCAATGTTTACTTCATGGTGTTTGTATTGTAACATGTTTTTAGATGTTTGTATGAGTGCATATTTTAGCTCCCTCTTATGTTCTTATGTAGTAAATGAATTTCAAAATAAAAGTCCCAGTGTATTTTGTGCTAGTTTACAATTAAAAGCCCTGTATTATGCAGAACATATTTTTTCTGGTTGTTATTGGTATATTGTTAGTTAATAAACTGTATCTGGCATTTAGCCTAATGTTTAGAATATACATAATTCCATAACTGTTAAATAAATACAGTGTGAAGCAGTGTAGTTTTGATAATAAAATAAATTAAATCGTTTTGCTTATAAATGTCTCCTGGTATTCAGGAAAAAAATGAATAAATTCCCTAAAGTTCTTTATGCACTCCTAAATTTTCAAACTGCGAACAAAGAAACAAGCTCTATAATATTATTTACCTCATTCTGTGGGGTATTTCCAGAATGGGTGTGCTGTATATTTACACTTTCTTTCAGTGCGGATGATGTGAGAATGTTTGTTTACTTCATCAGATCTTTACTCTAGCCCACATATGAACTCTTGACCTGCTCTGGATTTCCCAAAGCACAGCAGCCCTTCAGGCTAGAGGTAGATGCAGGAAGGGAGTAAAACATCATCTACGGCAGGGCTGAAATGGTAAATGAAGAATGTCACCAGTGGGTGGTTTGATCACAAATATTGCCAACATAATGTCAGAAACTTTTCTGTGATCATCTATATAAAAGTGTGCAACTACATTCCGTCTACACTTTCATAAAATGTGTGATTTAGTTTATTGTTTACTGTTCACAACATAAGAAATGACGAGCTGAACTTTTAACCTCAAAGCAAAATTCAGAAATATGGAACCGCTATAGTAGCCATGCTCCTTAATGCAGTGGAGGCAGTTGTTAGCTTCCTTAGCACATATTTATCTCTTCCCACAAGACAGACCAATAAACAAAGTCTTATCATAGGTAGCGAGTTGCATGTTTACAGCTTAAGAGCTTTGGTAATTTTTAATAAGCCAGAATTAGGCGTAAATCGCGAGGGAGCCCACACGTTGATTATGTTTTAATGTTCATCATGGCCCACATGCCACACTCATGACTGCTTCTGATGAACAGGTATGATCTGCAGTTAACTGGATAATAAATACAATAGGTTGAGATGAAGATCATTTGAAATCTTTGATCCAAAGATTTAATTCAATTCGCAAAGTTGCTTTATTGGTCAAGTATGGTATATTTTGCTTTTGAAACTGCAGTTATAGGCTAGGCTTCTATAAATGACTGAGCATATGCCACTTGTCTTTATTATTCAACTTAACTGTTTATTTGTCTAGGTTTTCAGTATGCTACTCAAACACTTTAAATGTGAATAGTGCTTCCTAAAGTAAAACGTTATTATGGTTGCAATGAGGTTGCTGGGAATTCTGGGTGGTTTGTAGCATGTATTGAAAAAAAAATGTTTGAATTTTTGAAGTTTTCAGAACATTTTACAAAAAAATACTATTTCAAAATTACTTGTTTAATTCAGTTTGTTACTAGCCAATTCGTTGTAATTAATTGTGAAATTTACTAGCAATTTCACAGTAAAAATTGTTTCCATACCACATTTTTTCATGATGTTGCTAGGCAATCTTAGGATATTTTTGTTGTGGTGGTAGCTAGGGTGTTGCTATGCAGTTGCATTTGCAGATGTTATAGGTATAGTTGCTAGGGTGTGGCTAAGTAGTTAGTGATTGATTAGCTCAAGTCTAAAGTCAACTTTCTGTGACCCTGGAATGCACGCAGGCTAATTTCAAGCTACGCAAAAAACAAAAGTGAGTTCATTAAGCCCTTGTCTAGAGATCCCAGTGCTCCAAATAGCAATTAAACATCTAAAATTGTCTTTATTTGTACATTTTCTGAGAGGAGTACCTTTCCTTTGTCCATGAAAAATGCAGTTTTTCTCTGCTCACTTCTGGACGACAGGTGCTTCCTCTCAGCACAAGTTTGGTATTGTTGTAGCATTCCAACATTGTGAATATTCATAGCGAATTCTCGATGGCATGAGTCTAAACCAATGAAATGTGATTTTCAGACTCATGCTGATGTAAACAAAATGATCTTACTCACGATGACTGACAGATCCGAAACACACGCACAAAGACGCTGCGATCCAGATATACACAGAATTACAGTAATATATACATAGAAATACAGTATTCACGCCAACATTATCTGTTATGTCTTAATTGAATGTTTGACTTTACTGACTCTATCGACTTCAAACAAGTGTAGCTCAGTCATTTTTTGTCGGATTCCAACAAATTTTCGATAATTTGCTTGTTGCGACTCAGCATGGTTCACATATTATTTTAGTTTCTATGGCATCCTTTAATGGAAGTATAAATGATTTTTATTTATTAAACTTCAGAGTCTGAAGTTTAATACTTTATGTTAGGGATTTGTTCATGTCTCTAACATTAGTAGCAGTAATTAGTGTTTCACACTATATCAGGTTCTCAGTTCTTATTTTAACTAAATTTCCCCTAACTAGTGTTTCTTACAAATTCAGACAGTTCTTAAGTCCCCATGGCCTACATCAAATACTCAAATCAAAAATGTAAAATGGATTGCACTATTCTCTGAGGATTCTCTTCTAAAAGTTAACCACTTTTTAGTTTCGTCTGTATGTAATTAGTTGCTAAATTCAAAGGCAGATGGGCTCCTCTTATGTTTGAATTCTCTGCTGGACACAGGGATAAAGACTGATTAACTCTGAAGTCATAAACATGCAGTTAGAGTTAATTAAACTTGTGTCTTCTGTGATGGATAAAGATATAACCTCCTCTTACTCTTGTTAAGGACAAAAATCCAGCCTATCAGTGTTAGTGAAGAAAAGTGGTTAGCTACAATTGAAGCTATTTGAATTTTATTTTATTTTTTTTTTTTTTTTTTTTTTTAAATATTCATTGTCAGTTCAGATTTGCAGGCAATAATTATACCTTGTACCTTGACACCTATGAGTGTAGTCTCATAACATATTTAAAAAAATATGAACAAATCTGACAAACAAGGGAAATCAAATTATTAATGTGCAGATTTTCAAATCAGTTTAATCACTAATCCTCATCACTCATTTGCATGGCTTTTTTTTTTCACTAATAAACATATTCAGAGATTTAAAAAGTCTTACAAGGCAGACAGTTGCCACATATTGTATTTTATTCTGCAGCAAAGTGGAAGCTTATTATGTTGCAGCATTCTGTTCTGAAGACAACGCCAAAGAAATTGGTAGAAAATGAAATTAGCTTTCCCTTCATCTAGATGTAATAAACATCTATTTAAGACAGAAGAGTTTCTTGATGATTGCTAAAACACAATGCCATGAATCATGCAAACTGTGGCAAATTATCAGTCATTTGTTTTTGTCAGCAGCACTGCTAACTTCTAAACAACTCTTAAACACCCAGTGAACCAATAACATAAAACTGTCATTTGTGTTCAGTGTGTTTTTAACAGCAATAGTTTAAACAACACCTTAATGATAACACGTTTAGATGTGTCTGAGGCTGAGACTTTTAAGTTGTCGCTCTGATAATACTGAAAGATAAACTTCATCTGCTAGGAGTCCTTTTTACGTAAGAGTGCCTGTGATGCTTCCTATGTAGACTGCAATGGCAGCCGACTAGAACGAAGCAACAGAGTACTAATTAATCACTGTATGTGAAAATATAGAGACATGTTTTTTTTCCTTCTTCTTCTTCAGTTATGGGTAAATTGTGAATGTTTGAGCATATTCTCAATATTTACAATAGCAATGATTGTCATTATCAGCAGTGGTTTGAGTTCAGGGGCAAAGGTCACCATGAGAATAAAGCCAATATGAAATTTAATCAAAGTAGAAAAGTGAAATGCAACAAAAGGTTAAAGGGGGCACACAAATGCCATCAAAATGCCATTTAAACAAGCCTTGCCCTTTCATGGGTTTCATCACATGACACATTGGTGATGTTTGTGTAAAAGGTCGTAAATGAAAACAAAGCCTTTCATTTGAGCGAGGCAGACGGTCATTGGCACTTGATTGTTAAGTAACACTTTATTTTGATGGGCCCCTTTAGACATTCTGTTGACAAGTAACATTGCACCTATATGTCAACTCTCATTAGAGTATTAGTAGTCTGTCTGCTTAAAGGGTTAGTTCACCCAAAAATGAAAATTCTGTCATTAATTACTCACCCTCATGTCGTTCCACAGCCATGAGAGCTTTTTTCATCTACCGAACACAAATTAAGATATTTTTGATGGAATCTGAGAGGTATCTGACTCGTCCATAGACAGCAATATAATCACCACTTTCAAGGTCCAGAAAGGTACTAAAGACATTTTGTGAAGAGACAAGAATACTTTTTGTGTGAAAAAATAATGACTTTATTCAACAATCTCTACTCTTCCCTGTCACTATCCTTACGTAGATGATGCAGTAAACACAGTGAAGGCTTTCGTGTTTATGTCTCAGTATTGGCCAAAGCTGCATGTTAGCAGCACGACCCATGCAAGCGATGCTGACGCAGGAGCCGGCCAATAATGAGTCGGCGTTCTGACGTAGAACCTGGAAGTGCTGGACGTAAACAACATGTGAGAATGACACAGAATAGAAGAAATTGTTGAATAAAGTTGTTATTTTTGTTTTGATTTTGTGCACAAATTATTTTCTCGTCGCTTCATAAAATTAAAGTTGACCCACTGCAGTCATGTAGACTATTTTAACGATGTCTTTAGTACCTTTCTGGACCTTGAAAGTGGTGATTATATTGCTGTCTATCGATTTCTGTCTATTACCTATTTCAATGAACAAAGGTCTTACGGGTGTGGAACGAAATGAGGGTGAGTAATTAATGACAGAATATTCAGTAACACTTTACAATAACAGTACATGAATAATCATGGACTAATACCTAAATTAATAGTTACCTCAACATGAACTCATGATTAGTTAAGATATTAACTAATCATGAACTAATGAAGAGTGATCCTTAACTTCGACCGGAGTCATAAGGATTCATGCATGAAAACAGAAGCCTTAACTACACGTTAATACATGTTTGATAATTAATGCACTAATTAACATTTAGGGGTAAACTAAATAAATCAGGCTCCATAAGAGTAAACAAGAAGTACTCTGAATTTGAATTAAACGTGATTTAATACTGTCATAACTTACACTGTAATATCATAATCTGCCATCTGCAGCTTTGTGGCAAATAATTGGAATGGCACATGATTATTTAGCCATTAATTACATAGATCTGTCTAATCAAATGTGGAAAATAGACTAACTACCACTAATAAATTTAATTTGATCTAAACCATTTTCTGAATTTTATAGTTCATTTATATTTAGTTATAGCTAAATAGTCATAGTTTATTCCCGGAACTAAAGTATGTAGGGTTTGTTTCTGGTGGGACACTCATTAGTGGCGCACGCTAGGTGTTCTCTTGGCGCATTTGTTGTGTTGCTGGCATTTTAAACTAATAAATGTTGACTGCTTTGGTAAACCGAATTAATAGTTAATGACATATTTACATGTGTGTTTTATTGGGATTTTCAGGACGTTATGTGCAGTTATTAACTGTATTTGTATTTTTGTCATTTAAATGTATATGCTTTGATTAGCATTAGCTTGTGGACGCGCACGATTTTACATCTAAATGTGCCTTATGTGTGTCTTTACAGGTATGTTTATGGCTTGCTTTCAAGTCCATGTGTGTTTAATTATATAAATAAAAATAAAATACAAATATTTTTTATTTTTGTTTTTTTGTACCGGGGTGTAAAGGAATAAGGATGGCACTCTTAGTGTTTATTCATATATTAGTTAATGATTTGTAAGTGCATTGTGTCATGACTTTACTTGAGGGGGCACAATCATAATTAACTCATTATTAAGTAACCATATACTAACATCTACTAATGGTTTGTTAATGTATACTTATGTCGTGACTTTACCTGAGGGGGCACATCATACTTAATTCATTATTAACTAACCATATATTAACATCAACTAATGGTTTGTTAATGCATAATGTCATAACTTTACTTGAGGGGGCACATCATACTTAATTCATTATTAACTAACCATATACTAACATCAACTAATGGCTTGTTAATGCATCATGATGTCATGACTACTTGAGAGGGCACAATCATAATTAACTCATTATTAACTAACTAACCATTTCGAACTCCCAAAACAAACTTCGTTTTGACCTGATTTTGTTCGAAGTTGCATCACATTAGTTCTTTCTTCGATTTCGTTTGAATGTTGGGGCCTTTACTTTGTAAACAGAATGTCTAAAAGGGACAAAAATAAAGGAAACGATTGTTGTGGTGAACGAAGTGAAGATTCAATGCACCTGTAAAGGTCTGTTCACATTAAGAACCCAAAAAAAAAAAGTGCTCTGACCTATTATTGCATTTTGTTGTACGACACAAACCTTGTAGTCTTAAGGTCACATCTTGCTTTCACAACCCAGTTTTTTGTCAACTGGAAAATTTTCATCAGCTGAACGATTGACACAAAGGTACCTTAACCCTAAATCCTAACCCCAACCTATTAAAATAACTGTACATCTATCCACCTCAATAAGACTCAATGTGGAAAGCTTCTAAAATTTAATAAACCAAGTGCAATGAATTTAGACAGACATGAACAAGTGCTAATTAAATACCTCAGACTGATATTTTACATATAATGCATCTACTTTCTAAAGTGTCTGATCTTTCTTTCAAAGTCAATTTTATCTCCTTAAATTGTTTCTCACTAACGTTCAATGATAAACGCTTGGAGGGAAATGTAATTATCATCACCTTTTGAGAGGTGACACAGGTTATACATCAGCCAATTCTTTCCCATTCCTTTCCATTCCAATATCCCTTCCACCACAGCCATTAAGTATATGTATGTAATATGCATATTCCTCATTTTTGACTATGACACTGTATCAACTCAGCTTATTGAAATGACACTGAATGGATACTCTGCTGTCAAACAGAACACCATCTGAAAAGACATTCCCAGTTTCAGTTTTATGAACATTTCATCCTAGACTATATTGCAAATCTTTGTGTATGCAACACATGTTACTATATCTGTCACCAGCAACTTCTTTGGCAGTCTATAAGTGCAGAGATAGGCAGAAAAAAAATGACTGCATTTAGTTTTTTTAGTTTTTTTTTTTTTTTTTTTTTGTCTGATCCTGTCAAGGTTTCATGTCATGAATACTAATAATGATAGATGACCAAAAAAAGGTTGAAATTTGTATTTGAAAAGTCATGATTTCAGTATTATTATTATTAATGATGGTGAAATTCCTTCTATTTGATAAAAAAAAATAGTATGTGGAAAAAGTATGTAAAGAGCAACATTAAGCCTTTCAAACCGTAGTTTGAGTTGTTAATAAGATTGAAGGAACATGATCACCTAATATCCTGTGACTACATGTTATGAAAACTTACCACCTTTTAAACTTCCTTAGTATTCACAGTATCAGCAGCATCTATTCTTTGTTCATGTAGTCTGGAGCAGCTCCTACTGTGGACAACAGAAAAAGACAGTTTCACCCTTTAGGCTAAATTATGTACAGGACTAGTTTATTCTTTTCATATAATTAATACACCTAGAACAAACCTTCTTTTGTGCATCACTGTCTGTAGTGCGTTTAGGTGCAAAGTGTCTTGTATTGTGGGATGTTTTGTAGCCTAAAGGTGCGTCCCAATTCGCGTACTTTTGCACTATTCTATGACGTTTTTAAGTACAAATAGTGCAGTAATTAGTCTGGCTATCACCAGACCAAGCTCAATTTAAAATTAAACATTGGTCTGGGGAGTTTGCTATGTATTTCCTACTGCACAAGAGGCGTGATCAACGAGCATTAGTCACGCAATTGGATAGTCCTTCAACCAATCAGATCAACGATCCGGGTGACGTACTTTGCAGAGCGATGCGAAAACTCCAGACAGGTTTACCGTGTGTCTCAATCAGCTCCCTAGTTCAGTAGTCAGGGCACTGATCAGGGAATCAGCCACATTCACTTTCATGATATACTGATTCACGACCTAGGGAACTAGGAAGCTGATTGAGACGCAGGTTTAGTTTGTAGCATTGATCCGCGGTTTGCAGAAGTAGCAATGGCATCGAGCGATTTTTGCAGGTTGTGCAAAAAAACATGAAAGTGATCGGTATTTACACCCACTTGAGCGATTTGATTGCTAAACTAAAGAAGTAATTCAGCATCGTCGAGAGTTTAAAAGGCGACTCTGATACTGTTCTGGTTCACTACGTCATTGTCATGACAACCAAAAAGAATTCCAGTCAGCTCAGGCGGTGCGAGATTCAAGAAGCAGGGAGATGAAACATATAGGGCAAATAATAAAAATATTGTCTACCATCAAGGGGCATTGAAGTAAAAGAGTCCTGTACTCACATCGTGAAGCAAACCACCAAAATAACAGCAGAGAATCATTGTGTGTCATTAATCGCCGTTTGTAATCTTCCTATGAAGAGACTGTCGGATCAACGCTCTGCTACATTTCTCTCAGATAAGGTAAATGCTTAACACAATCGGCGTCACTGTGATTGTGCATTGTTATTTTGGAGAGACGGGTAAAAGCTGCTTGCCGTCGCTTCTCTATCGTCATCGTGTTATACCCGCCAATAGCGAGCAAGGTGGATAAGCCAGTCTGTGATTGGTTCCCGCAAAAGTGTAACAGCGCAGCAGAAATGAATGCATGGGTTTCCAGACTGAGTTGCTGAGCGAAATCAAATCGCCGGCAGATCAGGCTGGGTTTACCCAGACTATGCAGTAGTGCGTTCACATAGCCTGACTTCGTCATACTCATATTCTAGGCAGAATGTGAGTCTGATACTGCTCCATTGCACTTGAATTATGGGGCGTGTCTTAACCGAACCAGTAAAAAAAAAAAACTCTGCACTCAATTGGATAGACCTACAACCAATCAGAGCAACGCAGTAAGTGACGTATGTTGAACTTGTACTTAAACTTTTGCCGAATCCCGTTGGAAGGACGGCAAACACATCTTTCCCATCGACAAATGCCTTGATTGCGGTTCTTTGTTCGTCTTTTAAAATTAATGCGCTGTCGATTTCTTTTATTACAGACGTGATAGCGGAATCTAAACATCTTACTTCTCCAGCTGCAGTCAACCAATTCAACCCAAGCGCTCTTTGATGACGTGGGTGGTTACGTAACCGCAGATAGCCTGTCCATCATCGATTAAAGCCCGCCCTGGCAATTTGATTGAATTACTCCACAATGGATCGAGTCCAGACCGAACTTCCCGTCCAAAAAATGTTGTGGGCGGGGTTCGGGCTGGCACCCAGGCTAGCGTTCACACTGAAAATTCCAAAAAGAAAAAGTGCACTTTAAATACCGATGATGCACTAAATTAACGGAAAATACGAAGTGTGGAATGTTGGACACTTCGTGCACTCAACTGTCGCAACTTTAATTACGTAGCGGAGGGGAAGGGAGGATCGGACTCCGTTGTTAAATGACAAAATAACCTTATACAATTCACGCACTACATGGATGAGTGCATAGTGCACAAGTACATAGTGTATAAGTGCATAGTGTATAGTGCGTCATTTGGGACGCAACTAATGTCTTTGCATAAATGGTAAGAGGAGTAGAGTAGTAAGCTATTCTGAACATAACTAGTCAATTGTTTCAGACCTAAATGAATCATTGACTCACACAAGCGTACATACTACTCTTCCTATTTACCATATCTTTCTATTGCAGAATTAGCAAGAGCAGTATGTGGTTCTGAACTAAGCATGTAATTTGTTTAAAATTTGTTCACCCAAAAATTAAATAATGTTATTTATTACCAGTGCCGGCCCTAGCCTCTTTGGCGCCCTAGGCAAGATTTTTTTTTTTTTTTGGTGCCCCCTTATATTGCGATTTATCTAAAGGGGCGAATCTAGAAAATTATTTATAGGGTGGCATGAGGTCTATGAGGGGTGGCAACACCTAAGAAAGCGCCCATGCATCGGTTTTGGAGATTTATAGCCTTACAGTACATACACAATTGTGTTCACAAACACTGCATTACCAGAATGTATCTATATACTGTTTAAAATTAATAAATAAAATTTCAATATCCATCATGGCACCAAGTAAATACACTATATGAAAAACTTCTAAATGAGTCTGAACTTGTATCACTAAAGGAGATGAGCAGTTTTATTAATATTACACAGGTTACTTCGATGGCATAAATAACATGTTTAGTGCAAGTTAAAGAGCAACAAAACAATTTTTGAGTTTCTGTTATTAACAGAGGTGGGAATGTCTGTGTGTGTTCACCCAGAACACCCTATCAACTACATACTCTAGCAACACCCCAGCAACTGCATAACAAGAGCCTAGCAACCACCCAGAATCTCCTAGCAACCACCTAGCAACACTAT